>NC_092049.1:108527091-108827091 GCF_003086295.3 Arachis hypogaea
AGAAAGATCCAAGCTGGGTAACTCAAGCATGCTTATGCTACTATTAGTAAATTCTCAGCCCCATGACAATCAAGTGGCCGCCCAGTAGTGGATTTCTGACCATCTATCATGTTTTTCATTTTTTAAACTAGTACTAGTTTGTATTTAAACAACTTTAGAGTTTATTTGACCGTCATAATTTGATCTGAATTTGTACTTTTGGACGGCATGAGGTCTCTAAAACTCCATTGTTGGGGGTGAGGAGCTCTGCTGTGTCTCGATTTGAATTAATGCAAGTATTTCTGTTTTCCATATCAAACATGCGTGTTCCATCTAAGATATCCAATTCGCAATTCAATATGAATTGTGATGAACGTGAACAATCATCCTCATTCCTCCACGAACGCGTGCCTGACAACCCACTTACGTTCCACGATAGAATGAATGAAATATCTCTTAGATCTCTTAATCTGAATCTTCGTGGTTATAAGCTAGATTGATGGCAGCATTCAAGAGAATCCGGAAAGTCTAAACCTTGTCTGTGGTATTCCGAGTAGGATTCAGGGATTGAATGACTGTGACGAGCTTAAACTCACAGTGCTGGGCGTAGTGACAGACGCAAAAGGATAGTAAATCCTATTCTGGTACGATGAGAACTGCAGATGATTAGCCGTGCGGTGACAGCGCATCTGGACCCTTTTCACTGGAAGGATGGATGGTAGCCATTGACAACGGTGATCCACCAACACACAGCTTCCATAGGAGGAGTGCGTGCGTGAATCAGAAAACAGAGGAAAGCAGAATTTCAGAAGACAAAGCATCTCCAAAACTCCAACATATTCTCCATCATGCATACAAGTATAATTTGTGTTCTGCCCTTTTATTCCTTGCAATCAAATTGATAAGTGAATTATTTTATTGTTTTCCTGACTAAGAGTTACAAGATAACCATTAGATTGCTTCAAGCCAACAATCTCCGTGGATCGACCTTACTCCATAAGGTATTACTTGGACGAACCCAGTGCACTTGCTGGTTAGTTGTGCGAATTACATAGTGTGAAGTAATTCGTGCACCAAGTTTTTGGCGCCGTTGCCCGGGATTGTTTGAGTTTGAACAACTACGGTGAATCTTGTTGCTTAGATTAGGAAATTTTTGTCTTTTGGGTCAGAGTCTTTTATTTTCTTTCAAAAATTTTTCAAAAATATTTTTCTATTAAATCTCGTGCCAAACTTTAAGTTTGGTGTTTTCTTGTTGATTTTCCTTTGTTTTTCAAAATTTATTTTGGTTTTCTAAAAATTTTAAGTTTGGTGTTCTTTCTTCATGTTCTTGTGTTCTTGTGAGTCTTCAAAGTGTTCTTGAGTTTTCCTTGTGTCTTGATCTTAAAATTTTTAAGTTTGGTGTTCCTTGGTGTTTTCCCTCCAAAATTTTCGAAAACAAGGAGCATTAGATCTAAAAATTTTAAATCTTGTGCTATCTTATTGTTTTCTCTTTCCTCTTTAAATTCAAAATATCTTTTCTCTCTATTTTAAAACAAATTTTGAAATTATTTTAAAATTCAAGATTTTTAAAATTTAAAATCTTTTTTCAAAATCATCCTGACCACTTCTCTCTCCTCATTTTTTCAAAATCTTCACCTATTTTATTTATTTTATTTAATTTATTTTATTTTCGAAATAATTAAATAAATAATAAATAAATAAAAATAATTTTTATCATCTCCCTTTCTCCATCATGGATTAAGTGGAAATGAACAGTCCAGGAGGACTCTGGGTCATATGCTAACCCCTCTACTGCTTCATATGGGAGTAGTATCTGATACCCTCCATTGGAGTCAGTAGCTTTGAGTTGAATCCTCAGCTCATTATCATGGTGCAGCAAAGCTGCCAGTATTCGGTCTTCCACAGGAAGAACCTACAGAGTTTCTGGCACAGTTCTTACAAATTGCTGACACAGTACATGATAAGGAAGTAGATCAGGATATTACAGATTATTACTGTTTCCATTTACTATAAAAGACCAAGCCAAGAGGTGGTTGAATAACCAACCAAGGCTAGCATAAGGACATGGAAACAGCTGACAGAAAAATTCCTGAATCAATACTTTCCTCCAAAAGGATGACACAGCTTAGGCTGGACATCCAAGGGTTTAAACAAGGAGATAATGAATCTCTTTATGATACCTGGGAGAGATACAGAGAGATGCTACGAAAATGCCCCCTGAAATTTTTCAGAGTGGGTTCAGTTAGACATCTTCTATTATGGGCTTGCAGAAAGAGCTCAGATATCTCTAGATTGCTCAGCTGGTGGATCTATCCACATGAAAAGACAATTGAAGAAGCTCAAGAGCTCATTGATACAGTTGCAGAAATCAGCATCTGTACCTAAACAGTGACCCTTCCATGAAAGAAGAGGCTAAAACAGTAACTGCTGAATTCAGTTCTGTAAACAAGCTGCTGAATTCAATCAGCAATTGGATTTTCTAACAAGCAGTTGCCGAATTCAAATAACTACAAGAGACAAGGATGGCTAATATAAATATGGAAGACAATTAAGCAAACAAAGCAGAGCTGTCAAAACAATAATAGAAGAATGCAAGCAGTCAATTAAGAGTGGGAAAACTAAATACCCCACTTCAAGGCAGCAAGAACAAGAAATGAGCAAACACCAAAATCCACCAGAGGAAGTAAGAGCCCAGGAAAAATAATTTGGTGCTAAAACGCCAGAAATTGGTGGAAGGCTGGGCTGAACGCCCAGACCATGCTCAGGACTGGCGTTCAACGCCAGAAACAAGCAAGGATCTGGCGTTGAACGCCCAAAAGGAGCACAGTTCTGGCGTTCAACGCCAGGAAGATGAGGAGCTGGCGTCTAACGCACTCCAGCTTCTAACTCTGGCACTTCAATTGCCAGTGAGGGATCAGACACATACAAGTGCTGATAACAACCCATCTAAAAAGGCTTCTTCAACCACTTCTGTAGGAAATAAACTTACAGCAACTAAGGTTGAGGAATATAAAGCCAAGATACTTATCCCAAAAACTCCGCCAAGAGGAGCAGGATAAGCAATTTCTCCTTTGCAGATTATCTCAGGACTCTTGAAATAAAGATTCCATTGCAGAGGCACTTGAGCAAATACCTTCTTATGCCAAGTTCATGAAAGAGATCTTGAGTCATAAGAAGGATTGGAGAGAAACTGAAAGAGTTCTCCTCACTAAGAATGCAGTGCAGTCATTCTGAAAAGCTTTCCTGAAAAGCTTAAAGACCCTGGGAGTTTTTCTGATACCATGCACATTAGAAGGTAATTGCACCAAGACAGCTTTATGTGATCTTGGGGAAGCATCAACCTAATACCTGCATCCACTATCAGAAAGCTTGGTTTAACTGAAGAAGTTAAACCAACCCGGATATGTCTCCAATTGCTGATGGCTCCATTAAATACCCATCAGGCGTGATTGAAGACATGATTGTCAGGTTGGGCCATTCGCCTTTCCCACTGACTTTGTAGTGCTGGAAATGGAGGAGCACAAGAGTGCTACTCTCATCTAGGAAGACCCTTCCTAGCAACTGGACGAATCTCATGATGTCCAACAGGGGAAATAACCTGAGAGTCAATGATGATGAGTTTAAGTTAAGCTGTCAAAGCCATGCAGCATCCAGACACATCAAAAGACTGCATGAAAGTTGATCTTATTGACTCTTGGTAGAAGAGATAACATGGTTGTGAGTCTCGAATCAGAGTTGGAGGACATCTTTAAAGATGTTCAGCCTGATTTGGAGGATTCAGAGGAAATGAAAGAGCCTCTGAAATTTCCTCTGGAAGAGGAAAAACCTCCTAAACCCGAGCTCAAACCATTACCACCATCCCTGAAATATGATTTCTGGGAGAAGGTGACACTTTTCCAGTGATCATAAGCTCTGCTTTAAACCACAGGAAGAGGAAGCACTTATTCAAGTGCTAAGGAACACAAGACAGCTCTTGGTGGTCCATAGGTGACCTTAAGGGATAAGCCAGCTAGATGCATGCACAAAATCTATTGGAGGATAATGCTAAACCAGTGGTTCAACCAAAGGCGCTAAATCCAGCCATGAAGGAAGTGGTGCAGAAAGAGGTCACCAAATTAATGGAGGCTGGGATTATTTATCCTATTTCGACAGCCCTGGGTGAGCCCTGTCCAAGTTGTCCCCAAAAAGGGAGGCATGACAGTGGTTCATAATGAAAGAATAAATGGTTCTACAAGAACAGTTACAGGGTGCGCATGTGTATTGACTACAGAAGGCTCAATACAGCCACCAGAAAGGATCATTTTCCTTTACCATTCATAGACCAGATGCTAGAAAGACTGGCAGGTCATGATTATTACTGCTTTTTGGATGGCTACTCAGGCTATAACCAGATTGCAGTAGATCCCCAGGATCAAGAGAAAACAACATTCACATGTCCATCTGGAGTGTTTGCTTATAGAAGGATGCCGTTTGGGCTGTGTAATGCGCCTGCAACCTTCCAGAGATGCATGCTCTCCATTTTCTCTGATATGGTGGAAAAATTTCTGGAAGTCTTCATGGATGACTTCTCAGTATATGGAGACTCATTCAGCTCCTGTCTTGATCACCTGAAACTAGTTCTGAAAAGATGCCAAGAGACCAACCTGGTTTTAAACTGGAAAAAGTGTCACTTTATGGTGACTGAAGGGATTGTCCTTGGGCATAAAATTTCAAACAAGGGAATAGAGGTGGATCAAGCAAAAATAGAGGTAATTGAAAAATTACCACCACCTGCCAATGTTAAGGCAATCAGAAGCTTTCTGGGGCAAGCAGGATTCTATAGGAGGTTTATAAAGATTTTTCAAAAATCGCAAAACCTCTGAGCAATCTGCTAGCTGCTGACACGCCAATTGTGTTTGACACAGAGTGTCTGCAGGTGTTTGAAACGCTGAAAGCCAAGCTGGTCACAGCACCAGTTATTTCTACACCAGACTGGACATTACCATTTGAGCTAATGTGTGATGCTAGTGATCACGCCATTGGTGCAGTACTGGGCAGAGGCATGACAAGCTTCTGCATGTCATTTATTATGCTAGCCGCGTTTTAAATGATGCCCAGAAAAACTACACAACCACAGAAAAAGAATTGCTTGCAGTGGTTTATGCCATTGACAAGTTTAGATCATACTTGGTAGGATCAAAGGTGATTGTGTATACTGACCATGCTGCTCTTAAATATCTACTCACAAAGCAGGATTCAAAACCCAGGCTCATAAGATGGGTGTTGCTTCTGCAAGATTTTGATATAGAAATAAGAGACAGAAAAGGGACAGAGAACTAAGTGGCTGATCATCTGTCCCGGATAGAGCCAATAAAAGGGACGTCATTCCCCTCTCTTGAAATCTCTAAGACTTTTCCGGATGAGCATTTGTTTGCCATTCAGGAAACACCATGGTTTGCAGACATTGCAAACTACAAAGCTGCAAGGTTCATTCCCAAGGAGTACAGCAGGCAACAAAAGAAAAAATTAATTACTGATGCAAAGTACTACTTGTGGGATGAACCCTATGTCTTTAAGAGATGTGCAGATGGCATAATCCGTAGGTGTGTGCCTAAAGAAGAAGCACAAGGATCTTATGGCATTGCCATGGGTCACATTATGGAGGTCATTTCGGAGGTGAGCGAACAGCCACCAAGGTCGTCCAATGTGGCTTCTACTGGCCTACACTCTACAAAGATTCCCGAGAGTTTGTACGTAACTGTGACAGTTGCCAGAGAGCTGGTAATTTGCCTCACAGTTACGCCATGCCTCAATAAGGAATCTTGGAGATTGAGTTGTTTGATGTATGGGGTATTGATTTCATGGGGCCTTTCCACCATCATACTCAAACACTTATATTCTGGTGGCAGTTGACTATGTATCAAAATGGGTTGAGGCCATTGTCACACCCACCAATGATACTAAAACAGTGCTGAATTCCTCCAGAAACATATATTCAGCAGGTTGGTGTCTCCAGGGTACTAATCAGTGATGGGGGCACTCACTTTTGCAACAAACAGCTTTACTCTGCCATGGTCCGATATGGGATTCGCCACAAGGTGGCGACTCCATATCATCCACAGACAATGGCAAGCTGATGTCTTCTCACAGAGAACTAAAAAGAATCCTGGAACGGACTGTAAGTACCCGTAGAAAGGATTGGGCACGAAGCTTGGATGATGCTCTGTGGGCTTACAGAACAGCATTCAAGACTCCTATAGGGACCTCTCCATACCAACTTGTGTATGGTAAGGCATGCCACCTGCCCGTGGAACTGGAACATAAAGCCTACTGGGAAACCAGATTCCTAAACTTTGATGCCAAATTAGCTGGAGAAAAAAGATTGCTCCAGCTAAATGAGCTAGAGGAATTCAGATTTACTGCTTTCGAAAATGCCAAGCTTTATAAAGAAAAATAAAAAAGTGGCATGACAAAAGCTGTCATCAAGAATCTTTGAACCAGGACAAAAGGTTCTGTTGTTTAACTCTAGGCTCAGGCTATTCCCCGGGAAACTGAATTCCCGGTGGAGGAGACCATATGTGATTACAAGTGTATCACCATATGGTTATGTGGAGCTTCAAGATATTGATTCTGACAAGAAGTTCATTGTTAATGGACAGAGAATCAAGCACTATCTTGAAGGCAATGTTGAGCAAGAGTGCTCAAGGCTGAAGCTAGATTAAAAGCTCAGCAAGGTCCAGTTAAAGACAATAAAGAAGCGCTTGCTAGGAGGCAACCCAGCCATAGGGCATCACTTCCTCTAAGCATTTTGCCCTATTCTTGATTCTATTTGTTTATATAAAGTTCACTGATACTAAGGTAAAGAGTCAATTGTATAAGTTCATAGGGTTACAGAAGGATTCTGCACACAAAACAGAGAAAAAGAGCTCACTGGCAAGAAAACGCCAGTAAAAGTGTATTTTGGGCGTTCAACGCCCAAAAGAACCATCCACTGGGCGTTGAACGCCAGTAAGGATAGCCATCTGGGTGTTAAACACCAGAAAAAAGCTCCTTCTGGGCGTTTAACGCCAGATTTACAGCGTCCTGGGCGTTCAAAAAAACGCTCAGTGACAAAGGAGTTCCTGGCGTTCAACGCCAGAAAGAAGCAACAGCTGGGCGTTGAACGCCCAGGATGGTGGGAAGGAGGTAAATTCATTTTTTCTTCATATTTTTCATTTTAATCTCAATTTTCATGTTTCAATTCATGATTTCTTGCATAAACATGTTACAAACCCTGATTTCTAAAATCCCTATTTTCTAAACACCCTTCTTTAAAAATATTAATTATATCTTAATCCATAAGCACAAATCCTTTTTTCAATCCAATTCAACTCTTTTTCAAAATTTTCAAAACAAATCTATCTCTTTTCATTCAAAATCTTTTCAACTAATCAATATCTTTTTCAAATCTCCATATTATCTTTTTCAAAATCCAATTTTATCTTTTTCAAATATCTTTCATATCTTTTCAATTTTAAACTATATCTTTTCTTATCATACTTATTTTTTAAAATCATATCTTCTATCTTATCTTTCTCCCTATTTTCGAAAACCCCCCTCCCTTTTAAAAACCATTCGGCCTCCTTCCTCTCATCCACCATCCTACACTAGCTCTCTTTCTATCCCTCTCCTTTCTCTTCTTTTGCTTGAGGACAAGCAAACCTTTAAGTTTGGTGTGTTTATCTGTGATCACTAAACCATACCCACCAAGATCATGGCTCCTAAAGGAAAATAACCCACTCCAAGAGGCAAGAAAGAGAGTGTTCCAAAACCACTTTGGAATCAAGGGAAGTTCTTAACTAAAGAACATTCAGACCATTATTACAAAATAATGGGTCTAAGATCAGTGATCCCGGAAGTTAGATTCGATCTGAAAGAAGACGAATATCCGGAGATCCAGGAGCAAATCTGAATCAGGAACTGGGAGATCCTAGCCAATCCTGAAACAAAAGTGGGAAGGAATATGGTCCAGGAGTTCTATGCTAATATGTGGCATACAGACAGACAAAGACTATCTGGATCAGCTATCTATGACTATCGGACCTTGGTCAGAGGAAAGATTGTTCATACCCACCCTGACAAGATCAGGGAGATCTTAAAGCTACCTCAGCTGAAAGATGATCCAGACTCCTTCAATAGGAGAATGATGAGAACAGACAAGGGCCTGGATAAGATTCTAGAGGATATATGTATCCCTGGAGCCAGGTGGACCACCAGCACGAAGGGTGTCCCAAATCAACTCAAAAGAGAAGATCTCAAACCAGTCGCCAGAGGATGGCTGAACTTCATTGGGCATTCTCTGCTGCCCACTAGCAACTGTTCTGAAGTCACTATTAGAAGAGCAGTGATGATCCATTGCATCATGATGGAAAAAGAAGTGGAAGTTCATCAACTGATTTCAACTGAATTTTACAAAATTGCAAACAAAAATTCCAAAGATGCCAGGTTGGCTTATCCAAGCTTGATTTCTATGCTCTGCAAGGACGCTGGAGTAAGGATGGGAATAACTGAGTATATCTCAGTTGAGAAGCCAATCACCAAAGCATCAATGGAAAAATAACAAGCACAGGATGACCCCATCAAGAAGAGAGCACAGGAAATTCTCCCAGAAATCCCTCAATCTGAATACTGGGAGTATCTTGAAACATCTATTACCAAGATGCAAGAAGCTATGGAACAAATACAGAAAGAACAGAAGGAACAAAGTAGCATTCTCTGCTATTTGCTTAAAGAACATGAGGAGCAAGTGCGTGACTTAAGGGAATTGAAGCGCCAGAAATTATCTCTTGAAGGACCAAGCACCCCGCAGATTAGAGGAACATCCACTTCCCAGAACAAAGGTTGTTAAATTCTAATCTTAGCCTTTACTCTGTGATAACTGTTTTTATTTTAGTTCTACCTTAGGAATCATATAGTAGTAATTAGTATCTATATTTTTGATTTTATCCCCAATTAAGCTATAATTTAATTTTATCATCATCATTAAACATGAATAAAATAGAAGAATTTCTTTAGAATAAGAGGCAATATTTTTCGAGTTTTTAATAAGATAAATTCTAATTATTTACATGTGGTGGCAATGCTTTCTGTCTTCTGAATGAATGCTTGAACAGTGCATATGTCTTTTGAATTTGATGTTTAAGACTGTTAAATATGTTAGCTCTTGAAAGAATGATGAACATGAGACGTGTTATTGATAATCTGAAAAATCATAAAAATGATTCTTGAAGCAAGAAAAAGCAGTGAATACAAAAGCTTGCAGAAAAAAAAAGGAGAGAGAAAATAGAGAAAGAAAAAGAAAAAGCAAGCAGAAAAAGCCAGTAGCCCTTAAAACCAAAAGGCAAGGGTAATACAAAAGGACCCCAAGGCTTTGAGCATCAGTGGATAGGAGGGCCTAAAGGAATAAAATCCTGGCCTAAGCGGCTAAACCAAGCTGTCCCTAACCATGTGCTTGTGGCGTGAAGGTGTCAAGTGAAAACTTGAGACTGAGCGGTTAAAGTCAAAATCCAAAGTAAAAAGAAGAGTGTGCTTAAGAATTCTGGACACCTCTAATTGGGAACTTTAGCAAAGCTGAGTCACAATCTGAAAAGGTTCACCCAATTATGTGTCTGTGGCATTTATGTATCCGGTGGTAATACTGGAAAACAAAGTGCTTAGGGCCACGGCCAAGACTCATAAAGTAGCTGTGTTCAAGAATCAACATACTGAACTAGGAGAATCAATATCACTATCTGAATTCTGAGTCCTATAGATGCCAATCACTCTGAGCTTCAATGGATAAAGTGAGATGCCAAAACTGTTCAGAAGCAAAAAGCTACTAGCCCCGCTCATCTAATTAGAATCTGAGCTTCACTCAAAAACTCTAAGATATTATTGCTTCTTAAATTATTTGTATTCTATTTTATTTATCTAGTTGCTTGAGGACAAGCAACAGTTTAAGTTTGGTGTTGTGATGAGCGGATATTTTATACGCTTTTTGGGGTTAATTTCATATAGTTTTTAGTATGTTTTAATTAGTTTTTAGTTTATTTTCATTAGTCTCTAGGCAAAATTCATATTTCTGGACATTACTATGAGTTTGTGTGTTTTTCTGAAATTTCAGGTATTTTCTGGCTGAAATTGAGGGAGCTGAGCAGAAATCTGATTCAGGCTGAAAAAGGACTGCTGATGTTGTTGGATTCTGACCTCCCTGCACTCAAAGTGGATTTTCTGGAGCTACAGGACTCCAAATGGTGTGCTTCTAATTGCGTTGGAAAGGAGACATCCAGGGCTTTCCAGCAATATATAATAATCCATACTTTGCTCAAGGATAGATGACGTAAACTGGCGTTCCACACCAGTTCCATGCTGCAGTCTGGCGTCCAGCGCCAGAAACAAGTTACAAAGTGGAGTTCAACGCCAGAAAAGGATCCAAAGCTGGCGTTGAACGCCCAAAACAGCCCTATGCACGTGATTAGCTTAAGTCTCAGCCCCATCACACACCAAGTGGGCCCCAGAAGTGGATTTCTACACCATCTATCATAGTTTGTTCATTTTCTGTAAACCTAGGTTACTAGTTTAGTATTTAAACAACTTTTAGAGGTTTATTTCGCACCTCATAACATTTCAGATCTGAACTTTGTATCTTTTGATGGCATGAGTCTCTAAACTCCATTGTTGGGGGTGAGGAGCTCTGCTGTGTCTCGATGAATTAATGTAAGTATTTCTGTTTTCCATTCAAACATGCGCGTTCCTATCAAGATATCCATTCGCAATTCAATATGAATGTGATGAACGTGACAATCATCATCATTCCTCCACGAACGCGTGCCTGACAACCACTTACGTTCCATCGTAGAATGAATGAATATCTCTTAGATCTCTTAATCAGAATCTTCGTGGTATAAGCTAGATTGATGGCAGCATTCAAGAGAATCCGGAAAGTCTAAACCTTGTCTGTGGTATTCCGAGTAGGATTCAGGGATTGAATGACTGTGACGAGCTTCAAACTCGCGAGTGCTGGGCGTAGTGACATACGCAAAAGGATAGTAAATCCTATTCCGGTACGATTGAGAAACTGCAGATGATTAGCCGTGCGGTGACAGCGCATTTGGACCCTTTTCACTGGAAGGATGGATGGTAGCCATTGACAACGGTGATCCACCTACACACAGCTTGCCATAGGAGGACGTGCGTGCGTGAATCAGAAAACAGAGGAAAGCATAATTTTAGAAGACAAAGCATCGCCAAAACTCCAACATATTCTCCATCATTGCATACAAGTATAATTTGTGTTCTGCCCTTTTATTCCTTGCAATCAAATTTGATAAGTGAATTATTTTATTGTTTTTCCTGACTAAGAGTTACAAGATAACCATAGATTGCTTCAAGCCAACAATCTCCGTGGGATCGACCCTTACTCATGTAAGGTATTACTTGGACGACCCAGTGCACTTGCTGGTTAGTCGTGCACCAAGTTTTTGGCGCCGTTGCCGGGGATTGTTTGAGTTTGAACAACTGACGGTGAATCTTGTTGCTTAGATTAGGAAATTTTTGTCTTTTGGGTTAGAGTCTTTTATTTTCTTTTCAAAAATTTTTTCAAAAATAATTTTTTCTATTAAATCTCGTGCCAAACTTTAAGTTTGGTGTTTTCTTGTTGATTTTCCTTTGTTTTTCGAAAATTTTGTTTTAGTTTTCTAAAAATTTTAAGTTTGGTGTTCTTTCTTCATGTTCTTGTGTTCTTGTGAGTCTTCAAAGTGTTCTTGAGTTTTTCTTGTGTCTTGATCTTAAAATTTTTAAGTTTGGTGTTCCTTGGTGTTTTCCCTCCAAAATTTTCGAAAACAAGGAGCATTAGATCTAAAAATTTTAAATCATGTGCTATCTTATTGTTTCTCTCTTTCCTCTTTAAATTCAAAAATATCTTTTCTCTCTATTTTTAAAACAAATTTTAGAAATTTATTTTTAAAATTCAGATTTTTTTCAAAATTTAAAATCTTTTTCAAATCATATCTTTTTCAAAACTTCCTGACCACTCTCCCTCTCCTCATTTTTTCGAAAATCTTCACCTATTTTTATTTATTTTATTTTAATTTATTTTATTTTCGAAATAATTAAATAAATAGATAAATAAATAAAAATAAATTTTTTTATTTTACATCATCTCCCTTTCTTCATCATGGATCTAAGTGGAAATGAACAGTCCAGGAGGACTCTGGGGTCATATACTAACCACTCTACTGCTTCATATGGGAGTAGTATCTGCATACCCTCCATTGGAGTCAGTAGCTTTGAGTTGAATCCTCAGCTCATTATCAAGGTGCAGCAAAGCTGCCAGTATTCCGGTCTTCCACAGGAAGAACCTACAGAGTTTCTGGCACAGTTTTTACAAATTGCTAACACAGTACATGATAAGGAAGTAGATCAGGATGTCTACAGATTATTACTGTTTCCATTTGCTGTAAAAGACCAAGCCAAGAGGTGGTTAAATAACCAACCTAAGGCTAGCATAAGGACATGGAAACAGCTGACAGAAAAATTCCTGAATCAATACTTTCCTCCAAAACGGATGACACAGCTAAGGCTGGACATCCAAGGCTTTAAACAAGGAGATAATGAATCTCTTTATGATGCCTGGGAGAGATACAGAGAGATGCTACGAAAATGCCCCTCTGAAATGTTTTCAGAGTGGGTTCAGTTAGACATCTTCTATTATGGGCTTACAGAAAGAGCTCAGATCTCTCTAGATTACTCAGCTGGTGGATCTATCCACATGAGGAAGACAATTGAAGAAGCTCAAGAGCTCATTGATACAGTTGCTAGAAATCAGCATCTGTACCTAAGTAGTGACCCTTCCATGAAAGAAGAGGCTAAAACAGTAACTACTGAACTCAGTCCTACAGAGCAAGCTGCTTAATTCAATTAGCAATTGGATTTTCTAACAAAGCAGTTAGCTGAATTCAAGGATAAACTACAAGAGACAAGGATGGCTAATATAAACATAGAAGTACAATTAAAGCAAACAAAGCAGCAGCTGTCAAAACAAATAACAGAAGAATGCCAAGCAGTTCAATTAAGAAGTGGAAAAGCACTAAATACCCCACTTCAAGGCAGCAGGAAACCAAGAAATGAGCAAACCACCCAAAATCCATCTGAGGACAGTAAGAGCCCAGGGAAAAATAATTCTGGCACCAAAACGCCAGAAGTTGGGTGGAAGGCTGGCGCTGAACGCCCAGACCATGCTTAGGACTGGCGTTCAACGCCAGAAACAAGCAAGGATCTGGCGTTGAACGCCCAAAAGAAGCACAGTTCTGGCGTTCAAACGCCAGGAACAGATGAGGAGCTGGCGTCTAACGTCACTCCAGCTTCTAATTCTGGCACTCAATTTCCAGTGAGGGATCAGACACACACAAGTGCTGATAACAAACCATCTAAAAAGGCTTCTTCAACCACTTCTGTAGGAAATAAACTTATAGCAACTAAGATTGAGGAATATAAAGCCAAGATACCTTATCCTCAAAAACTCCGCCAAGAGGAGCAGGATAAGCAATTTGCTCGCTTTGCAGATTATCTCAGGACTCTTGAAATAAAGATTCCATTTGCAGAGGCACTTGAGCAAATACCTTCTTATGCCAAGTTCATGAAAGAGATCTTGAGTCATAAGAAGGATTGGAGAGAAACTGAAAGAGTTCTCCTCACTGAAGAATGCAGTGCAGTCATTCTGAAAAGCTTTCCTGAAAAGCTTAAAGACCTTGGGAGTTTTCTGATACCATGCACATTAGAAGGTAATTGCACCAAGACAGCTTTATGTGATCTTGGGGTAAGCATCAACCTAATACCTGCATCCACTATCAGAAAGCTTGGTTTAACTGAAGAAGTTAAACCAACCCGGATATGTCTCCAACTTGCTGATGGCTCCATTAAATACCCATCAGGCGTGATTGAAGACATGATTGTCAGAGTTGGGCCATTCGCCTTTCCCACTGACTTTGTAGTGCTGGAAATGGAGGAGCACAAGAGTGCTACTCTCATTCTAGGAAGACCCTTCCTAGCAACTGGACAAACTCTCATTGATGTCCAACAAGGGGAAATAACCTTGAGAGTCAATGATGATGAGTTTAAGTTGAACGCTGTCAAAGCCATGCAGCATCCAGACACATCAAAAGACTGCATGAAAGTTGATCTTATTGACTCTTTGGTAGAAGAGATTAACATGGCTGTGAGTCTCGAATCAGAGTTGGAGGACATCTTTAAAGATGTTCAGCCTGATTTGGAGGATTCAGAGGAAATGAAAGATCCTCTGAAATTTCCTCTGGAAGAGGAAAAACCTCCTAAACCCGAGCTCAAACCATTACCACCATCCCTGAAATATGCATTTCTGGGAGAAGGTGACACTTTTCCAGTGATCATAAGCTCTGCTTTAAACCCACAGGAAGAGGAAGCACTTATTCAAGTGCTAAAGACACACAAGACAGCTCTTGGGTGGTCCATAGGTGACCTTAAGGGCATAAGCCCAGCTAGATACATGCACAAAATCTTATTGGAGGATAATGCTAAACCAGTGGTTCAACCACAGAGGCGGCTAAATCCAGCCATGAAGGAAGTGGTGCAGAAAGTGGTCACCAAATTACTGGAGGCTGGGATTATTTATCCTATTTCCGACAGCCCCTGGGTGAGCCCTGTCCAAGTTGTCCCCAAAAAGGGAGGCATGACAGTGGTTCATAATGAAAAGAATAAACTGGTTTCTACAAGAACAGTTACAGGGTGGCGCATGTGTATTGACTACAGAAGGCTCAATACAGCCACCAGAAAGGATCATTTTCCTTTACCATTCATAGACCAGATGCTAGAAAGACTGGCAGGTCATGATTATTACTGCTTTTTGGATGGCTACTCAGGCTATAACCAGATTGCAGTAGATCCCCAGGATCAAGAGAAAACAGCATTCACATGTCCATCTGGAGTGTTTGCTTATAGAAGGATGCCGTTTGGGCTGTGTAATGCGCCTGCAACCTTCCAGAGATGCATGCTCTCCATTTTCTCTGATATGGTGGAAACATTTCTGGAAGTCTTCATGGATGACTTCTCAGTATATGGAGACTCATTCAGCTCCTGTCTTGATCACCTGAAACTAGTTCTGAAAAGATGCCAAGAGACCAACCTGGTTTTAAACTGGGAAATGTGTCACTTTATGGTGACTGAAGGGATTGTCCTTGGGCATAAAATTTCAAACAAGGGAATAGAGGTGGATCAAACAAAAATAGAGGTAATTGAAAAATTACCACCACCAGCCAATGTTAAGGCAATCAGAAGCTTTCTAGGGCATGCAGGATTCTATAAGAGGTTTATAAAGGATTTTTCAAAAATTGCAAAACCTCTGAGCAATCTGCTAGCTGCTGACACGCCATTTGTGTTTGACACAGAGTGTCTGCAGGCGTTTGAAATGCTGAAAGCCAAGCTGGTCACAACACCAGTTATTTCTGCACCAGACTGGACATTACCATTTGAGCTAATGTGTGATGCTAGTGATCACGCCATTGGTGCAGTACTGGGGCAGAGGCATGACAAGCTTCTGTATGTCATTTATTATGCTAGCCGCGTTTTAAATGATGCCCAGAAAAACTACACAACCACAGAAAAAGAATTGCTTGCAGTGGTTTATGCCATTGACAAGTTTAGATCATACTTGGTAGGATCAAAGGTGATTGTGTATACTGACCATGCTGCTCTTAAATATCTACTCACAAAGCAGGATTCAAAACCTAGGCTCATAAGATGGGTGTTGCTTCTACAAGAGTTTGATATAGAAATAAGAGACAGAAAAGGGACAGAGAACCAAGTGGCTGATCATCTGTCCCGGATAGAGCTAATAGAAGGGACGTTATTCCCCTATCTTGAAATCTTTGAGACTTTTCCGGATGAGCATTTGTTTGCCATTCAGGAAACACCATGGTTTGCAGACATTGCAAACTACAAAGCTGCAAGGTTCATTCCCAAGGAGTACAGCAGGCAACAAAAGAAAAAATTAATTACTGATGCAAAGTACTACTTGTGGGATGAACCCTATCTCTTTAAGAGATGTGCAGATGGCATAATCCGTAGGTGTGTGCCTAAAGAAGAAGCACAAAGGATCTTATGGCATTGCCATGGGTCACAATATGGAGGTCATTTCGGAGGTGAGCGAACAGCCACCAAGGTCGTCCAATGTGGCTTCTACTGGCCTACACTCTACAAAGATTCCCGAGAGTTTGTACGTAACTGTGACAGTTGCTAGAGAGCTGGTAATTTGCCTCACAGTTACGCCATGCCTCAACAAGGAATCTTGGAGATTGAGTTGTTTGATGTATGGGGTATTGATTTCATGGGGCCTTTCCCACCATCATACTCAAACACTTATATTCTGGTGGCAGTTGACTATGTATCAAAATGGGTTGAGGCCATTGCCACACCCACCAATGATACTAAAACAGTGCTGAAATTCCTCCAGAAACATATATTCAGCAGGTTTGGTGTCCCCAGGGTACTAATCAGTGATGGGGGCACTCACTTATGCAACAAACAGCTTTACTCTGCCATGGTCCGGTATGGGATTCGCCACAAGGTGGCGACTCCATATCATCCACAGACAAATGGGCAAGCTGAAGTCTCTAACAGATAACTAAAAAGAATCCTGGAACGGACTGTAAGTACCCGTAGAAAGGATTGGGCACGAAGCTTGGATGATGCTCTGTGGGCTTACAGAACAGCATTCAAGACTCCTATAGGGACCTCTCCATACCAACTTGTGTATGGTAAGGCATGCCACCTGCCCGTGGAACTGGAACATAAAGCCTACTGGGAAACCAGATTCCTAAACTTTGATGCCAAATTAGCTGGAGAAAAAAGATTGCTCCAGCTAAATGAGCTAGAGGAATTCAGATTCACTGCTTTCGAAAATGCCAAGCTTTATAAAGAAAAATAAAAAAAGTGGCATGACAGAAAGCTGTCATCTAGAATCTTTGAACCAGGACAAAAGGTTCTGTTGTTTAACTCTAGGCTCAGGCTATTCCCCGGGAAACTGAAGTCCCGGTGGAGGGGACCATATGTGATTACAAGTGTATCACCATATGGTTATGTGGAGCTTCAAGATATTGATTCTAACAAGAAGTTCATTGTTAATGGACAGAGAATCAAGCACTATCTTGAAGGTAATGTTGAGCAAGAGTGCTCAAAGGCTTAAGCTAGATTAAAAGCTCAGCAAGGTCCATCTAAAGACAATAAAGAAGCGCTTGCTGGGAGGTAACCCAGCCATAGGGCATCACTTCCTCTAAGCATTTTGCCCTATTCTTGATTCTATTTGTTTATATAAAGTTCACTGATACTAAGGTAAAGAGTCAATTGTATAAGTTCACAGGGTTACAGAAGGATTCTGCACACAAAACAGAGAAAAAGAGCTCACTGGCAAGAAAATGCCAGTAAAAGTCTGTTTTGGGGGTTCAACGCCCAAAAGAAGCATCCACTGGGCGTTGAACGCCAATAAGGATAGCCATCTGGGTGTTAAACTCCAGAAAGAAGCTCCTTCTGGGCGTTTAACGCCAGATTTACAGCATCCTGGGCGTTCAGAAAAACGCCCAGTGACAAAGGAGTTCCTGGCGTTCAACGCCAGAAAGAAGCAACAGCTGGGCGTTGAACGCCCAGGAGAGGCAGCATTTGGGCGTTTAACGCCCAAAACATGCAGCGTTTGGGCGTTCAAACGCCAGGATGGTGGGAAGGAGGTAAATTCATTTTTTCTTCATATTTTTCATTTTAATCTCAATTTTCATGTTTCAATTCATGATTTCTTGCATAAACATGTTACAAACCCTGATTTCTAAAATCCCTATTTTCTAAACACCCTTCTTTAAAAATATTAAATATATCTTAATCCATAAGCACAAATCCTTTTTTCAATCCAATTCAACTCTTTTTCAAAATTTTCAAAACAAATCTATCTCTTTTCATTCAAAAATCTTTTCAACTAATCAATATCTTTTTCAAATCTCCATATTATCTTTTTCAAAAATCCAATTTTATCTTTTTCAAATATCTTTCATATCTTTTCAATTTTAAACTATATCTTTTCTTATCATACTTATTTTTTAAAATCATATCTTCTATCTTATCTTTCTCCGTATTTTCGAAAACCCCCATCCCTTTTAAAAACCCATTCGGCCTCCTTCCTCTCATCCACCATCCTACACTAGCTCTCCTTCTATCCCTCTCCTTTCTCTTCTTTTACTTGAGGACAAGCAAACCTCTAAGTTTGGTGTGTTTATCCGTGATCACTAGACCATACCTACTAAGATCATGACTCCTAAAGGAAAACAACCCACTCCAAGAGGCAAGAAAGAGAGTGTTCCAAAACCACTTTGTAATCAAGGGAAGTTCTTAACTAAGGAACATTCAGACCATTATTACAAAATAATGGGTCTAAGATCAGTGATCCCGGAAGTTAGATTCGATCTGAAAGAAGACGAATATCCGGAGATCCAGGAGCAAATCCGAATCAGGAACTGGGAGATCCTAGCCAATCCTGAAACAAAAGTGGGAAGGAATATGATCCAAGAGTTCTATGCTAATATGTGGCATACAGGCAGGCAAAGACTATCTGGATCTGCTATCTATGACTATCGGACCTTGGTCAGAGGAAAGATTGTTCATACCCACCCTGACAAGATCAGGAAGATCTTAAAGCTACCTCAGCTAAAAGATGATCCAGACTCCTTCAATAGGAGAATGATGAGAACAGACAAGGGCCTAGATAAGATTCTAGAGGATATATGTATCCCTGGATCCAGGTGGACCACCAGCACGAAGGGTGTCCCAAATCAACTCAAAAGAGAAGATCTCAAACCAGTCGCCAGAGGATGGCTGGACTTCATTGGGCATTCTCTGCTGCCCACTAGAAACCGTTCTGAAGTCACTATTAGAAGAGCAGTGATGATCCATTGCATCATGATGGGAAAAGAAGTGGAAGTTTATCAACTGATTTCAACTGAATTTTACAAAATTGCAAACAAAAATTCCAAAGATGCCAGGTTAGTTTATCCAAGCTTGATTTCTATGCTCTGCAAGGACGCTGGAGTAAGGATGGGAATAACTGAGTATATCTCAGTTGAGAAGCCAATCACCAAAGCATCAATGGAAAAACAACAAGCACAAGATGACCCCATCAAGAAGAGAACACAAGAAATTCTCCCAGAAATCCTTCAATCTGAATACTGGGAGTATCTTGAAACATCTATTACCAAGATGCAAGAAGCTATGGAACAAATACAGAAAGAACAGAAGGAACAAAGTAGCATTCTCTGCTATTTGCTTAAAGAACAGGAGGAGCAAGGGCGTGATTTAAGGGAATTGAAGCGCCAGAAATGATCTCTTGAAGGACCAAGCACCCCGCAGATTAGAGGAACATCCACTTCCCAGAACAAAGGTTGTTAAATTCCAATCTTAGCCTTAACTCTGTGATAACTTTTTTTATTTTAGTTCTACCTTAGGAGTCATATAGTAGTAATTAGTATCTATATTTTTGATTTTATCCCCAATTAAGCTATAATTTAATTTTATCATCATCATTAAACATGAATAAAATAGAAGAATTTCTTTAGAATAAGAGGCAATATTTTTCGAGTTTTTAATAAGATAAATTCTAATTATTTACATGTGGTGGCAATGCTTTCTGTCTTCTGAATGAATGCTTGAATAGTGCATATGTATTTTGAATTTGATGTTTAAGACTGTTAAATATGTTGGCTCTTGAAAGAATGATGAACATGAGACGTGCTATTGATAATCTGAAAAATCATAAAAATGATTCTTGAAGCAAGAAAAAGCAGTGAATACAAAAGCTTGTAGAAAAAAAAAAGAGAGAGAGAAAATAGAGAAAGAAAAAGAAAAAGCAAGCAGAAAAAGCCAGTAGCCCTTAAAACCAAAAGGCAAGGGTAATACAAAAGGACCCCAAGGCTTTGAGCATCAGTGGATAGGAGGGCCTAAAGGAATAAAATCCTGGCCTAAGCGGCTAAACCAAGCTGTCCCTAACCATGTGCTTGTGGCGTGAAGGTGTCAAGTGAAAACTTGAGACTGAGCGGTTAAAGTCAAGGTCCAAAGCAAAAAGAAGAGTGTGCTTAAGAACTCTGGACACCTCCAATTGGGGACTTTAGCAAAGCTGAGTCAAAATCTGAAAAGGTTCACCCAATTATGTGTCTGTGGCATTTATGTATCCGGTGGTAATATTGGAAAACAAAGTGCTTAAGGCCACGGCCAAGACTCATAAAGTAGCTGTGTTCAAGAATCAACATACTGAACTAGGAGAATCAATATCACTATCTGAATTCTGAGTCCTATAGATGCCAGTCACTCTGAGCTTCAATGGATAAAGTGAGATGCCAAAACTGTTCAGAAGCAAAAAGCTACTAGCCCCGCTCATCTAACTAGAATCTGAGCTTCACTCAAAAACTCTGAGATATTATTGCTTCTTAAATTATTTGTATTCTATTTTATTTATCTAGTTGCTTGAGGACAAGCAACAGTTTAAGTTTGGTGTTGTGATGAGCGGATATTTTATACGCTTTTTGGGGTTAATTTCATATAGTTTTTAGTATGTTTTAGTTAGTTTTTAGTTTATTTTCATTAGTTTTAGGAAAAATTCATATTTCTGGACTTTACTATGAGTTTGTGTATTTTTCTGTAATTTCAGGTATTTTTTGGCTGAAATTGAGGGAGTTGAGCAGAAATCTGATTCAGGCTGAAAAAGGACTGCTGATGCTGTTAGATTCTGACCTCCCTAAACTCAATGTGGATTTTCTGGATCTACAGAACTCCAAATGGCGCGCTTCCAATTGCGTTGGAAAGTAGACATCCAGGGGCTTTCCAGCAATATATAATAGTCCATACTTTGCTCAAGGATAGACGATGTAAACTGGCGTTCAACGCCAGTTCTATGCTGCAGTCTGGCGTCCAGCGCCAGAAACAAGTTACAAAGTGGAGTTCAACGCCAGAAAAGGATCCAAAGCTGGCGTTGAACGCCCAAAACAGCCCTATGCACGTGATTAGCTTAAGTCTCAGCCCCAGCACACACCAAGTGGGCCCCAGAAGTGGATTTCTACACCATCTATCATAGTTTGTTCATTTTCTATAAACCTAGGTTACTAGTTTAGTATTTAAACAACTTTTAGAGGTTTATTTCGCACCTCATAACATTTCAGATCTGAACTTTGTATCTTTTGACGGCATGAGTCTCTAAACTCCATTGTTGTGGGTGAGGAGCTCTGCTGTGTCTCGATGAATTAATGCAAGTATTTCTGTTTTCCATTCAAACATGCGCGTTCCTATCTAAGATATCCATTCGCACTTCAATATGAATGTGATGAACATGACGATCATCATCATTCCTCCATGAACGCGTGCCTGACAACCACTTACGTTCCATCATAGAATGAATGAATATCTCTTAGATCTCTTAATCAAAATCTTCGTGGTATAAGCTAGATTAATGGCAGCATTCAAGAGAATTCGGAAAGTCTAAACCTTGTCTGTGGTATTCCGAGTAGGATTCAGGGATTGAATGACTGTGACGAGCTTCAAACTCGCGAGTGTTGGGCGTAGTGACAGACGCAAAAGGATAGTAAATCCTATTCCGGTACGATTGAGAACCTGCAGATGATTAGCCATGCGGTGACAGTGCATTTGGACCCTTTTCACTGGAAGGATGGATGGTAGCCATTGACAACGGTGATCCACCTACACACAGCTTGCCATAGGAGGACGTGCGTGCGTGAATCAGAAAACAGAGGAAAGCAGAATTTCAGAAGACAAAGCATCTCCAAAACTCCAACATATTCTCCATCATTGCATACAAGTATAATTTGTGTTCTGCCCTTTTATTCCTTGTAATCAAATTTGATAAGTGAATTATTTTATTGTTTTTCCTGACTAAGAGTTACAAGATAACCATAGATTGCTTCAAGCCAACAATCTCCGTGGGATCGACCCTTACTCACGTAAGGTATTACTTGGACGACCCAGTGCACTTGCGCACTTGCTGGTTAGTTGTGCGGAATTACATTGTGAAGTAATTTTCGTGCACCAGTCTCTGAATCAGACTTTTGCTCCAGCTCCTCAATTTCAGCCAAAAAATACCTGAAATTGCATAAAAACACACAAACTCAAAGTATAATAAAAAAATGTAAATTTTACACTAAAACCTATAAAAACTTAATAAAAATTAAACAAAACATGCTAAAAATTATATGAAAATGATGCCAAAAAGCGTATAAAATATCCTCTTATCACAATACCAAACTTAAACTATTGCTTGTCCCCAAGCAACTAAAAACAAAATAGGACAAAAAAAGATTAAGATACAATAAATCTCAGAGTTTCCAATGAAGCTCAGTTTCAATTTGATGAGCGGGACTTAGTAGCTTTTTGCTTCTGAGTAGTTTTGGCATCTCACTATCCATTGAAACTCAGAAATGTTGGTCTCTTTAGGAATGTAGAATCCAGATGATATTATTGACTCTCCTAGTTTAGTTCTTTTTTATTCTTGAACACAGCTTTTAGATTCTTGGCCATGACCCTAAGCACTTTTTTTTTCCAGTATTACCACCGGATACATAAATGCCACAAACACTTTAACTGGGTAAACCCTTTTGGATTGTGATTCTGCTTTGCTACAATCCCCAAATAGAGGTGTCCAGAGTTCTTAAGCATACTCTTAGGATCTTTGGATCCTTTTACCCTTGCCTTTTGGTTTAAAGGGTTATTGGCTTTTTGCTCTTGCCTTTTGGTTTAAAGTGCTATTGGCTTTTTCTACTTTTTATTTTTCATTTTTTTGCATGCATATATATAATTTTTCTTTTATCAACATGCTTTTTCTTTTTCTTTTTTCTACTTTTTCTTGCTTTAAGAATCAATTTTTGGATTTTTCAGATTACCAATAATACTTTTCCTTTTTCATCATTCTTTCAAAAGGCAACATTCTTAATTTCAACTTCAAATATGCACTGTTTATTCATACATTCAGAAAGCAAAAGCAATGCCACCACATCAAAATAATTGAATTATTCTTATTATATAACTTGAAATTGTATCTCTCAATTCTTTTCAATTAAAATTTTCTTTTAAGAAAGGTGAGAGACATATGGAATATTTTATAACTTTAAGACATAGATAGAAATGATCATGTAGTAAGAACAAGAGAACAGACTATAAAGCATAATAGAAAACAAAAAAAAAATGACATAAGGAGAGGGGATTAAGAGAACGAATCCACCTTAATGGTGGTGGCTAGTGCTCCTCCTTGAGGATCCAATGTAGTACTTGATCTCTTCAATGTCACTCCTTTGTCTTTGTTGTTCTTCTCTCATAGCCCTTTGATCTTCTCTAATTTCATTGAGGATGGTTGAATGCTCTTGATGCTCTATCTTCAACTGATTCATGTTAGAGCTCAATTCTGCCATGGAAGTATGCTATTGATCCCAATAGCTTTGAGGAGGAAAATATATCCCTCGAGGCATCTCAAGGATCTCATGTTGAGGCGGTTGCACAGGCTCATGTGCATGCTCTCTAGTTTGCTCCATCCTTTTCTTAGTGATAGGCTTGTCCTCCTCAATGGAGATATCTCCTTCTATGACAATTTCAGCTGAATTGCATAGATGATAAGGTGTGGGAATGCCAACCTTGCTTTGGTGGAAGGCTTCTCAGCTATCTTGTACAATTCTTGAGGAATCACCTCATGTACTTCCACCTCACTTCCAATCATGAGGCAATGGATCATGATAGCTCTTTCAATGGTCACTTTTGACCGGTTGCTAGTGGGGATGATAGAGCGTTGGATGAATTCTAACCATCCTCTATGGGTTTGGAGGGCTTTGATGATGAATCTCTACCTCTCCCAAGATTTAAAGGTGGCGGCTACTGCCTTTCTTTTCATCTTTCTAGAGGATTCTCCAACCTTGAGTGCCATAAGTGGTAATAGAAAGCAAAAAGCAACACTTTTCTCACACCAAACTCAAAAGCTTTGCTCATCCTCGAGTAAAAATAAATAAAAGAGAAGAATGGAGTAGAAGAAGAAGAAAATAGAAGAAGAAGGGGGTAGAAGGCAATTCGGCCAAGGGGTGGGAAAAATGGGAGGGAAATTTGATTTTGAAGTGGGTGGGGGTTGGTGAGATTTATAATGGATTTAGGGACGTGATATGGATGTGATTGGGCTAGGATTTATAGGAAACAGTGTATGGAGAAATGTGAAAGTAAGTAGGAAGAAGTGGGGGTAGCTAAAGATGCTGTGGGACCTACTGGTCCAGAGAGGGTAGGGAATTCAGATTCTCTGCCCTCTGTATTGGCGTTGAACGCCCAGGGTCTACTCCCTGGCTGGCATTCAACACCAACCACACTCCATCCAGAGTGTTCTGTTTTCACTGCTGAACTATTCTGTCTCTATTCTGACTACTGCACATGATCATGAACCTAAAAAAAACTTTAAAGAAAAATAAAATTAAGGAATTAAAAGAAATAGAAATAATTAATTAAGATGAGTATGGGCTCAGAATTTTACCTCTTACGGTGAACTTTCTTCCTGTCTTCTCATGAACGAGCTCCACATGCTCTAGAGACAGGACACGACTCACTGGATGTGGTATGACTGGTTTCTTGGTGAAGACAACTCTCAGGTCAGGTGAGAGGCCTTCAGTGGGGACTTTCTTATCCCTCCAGCCTTTAGGTACTTTCTTCCTAGTACATTTGTTCTCAGTGTTTGTTAATGGCTACCCAATAGCAGACTTAGAATTGATGTTTGGGGGTTTAGTAAAGCTCTGCACTGAAAGAGATTATTGGAACACTAGGTGTTGCACCATTGTCTCTTGCTTATCAGAGGGAGAATTGGGATTGGACATCTTGAACAAGCTGTAGTCCTCTCCTAGTTGGAAAACCAGTTCTCTCTTTGCCACAATAATCATGGCTTTTGCAGTGGCTAGGAAAGGTCTTCCGAGAATGATAGAGTCATCATCATCCTCTCCAATATCCAATACTATGAAGTTTGCAGCGATATAATGGTCTTCAACTGTTACCAAGACATTCTCTACTAAGCCATATGGCTTCTTCATTGACTTGTCTGCCATCTCTAGTGAGATGTTTACAGCTTGTACCTCAAAGATTCCTAGCTTCTCCATTACAGAGAGTGGCATGAGGTTTATACTTGACCCTAGGTCACACAGAGCCTTCTCAAAGGTCATGGTGCCTATGTTGCAAGGAATTAGGAAGCGTCCAGGATTTGGAAGCTTCTGAGGTAGCTTCTGCTGAACCAAAGTATTGAGTTCTTTGGAAAGCACTAGAGGTTCTTCCTCCAAAGGCTTTGTACCAAATAGCTTGGCATTCATCTTCATGAGACCTCCTAGGTACCGAGCAACTTGCTCTTCCCTAGTGTCTTCATCCTCATCAGAGGATGAGTGTTCATCAGAACTCATGCATTGCAGAAGTGCATGCAAAGGAACCTCTATGGTCTCTATATGAGCCTTGGCTTATTTTAGTTCTTGGATAGGGATTTCTTGAGTAGGTATTGAGCACTCAGAGGGTGTGCCTTTACTAGCATTCAACACCAGCTCTGATGGCTTTTTGGGCGTTGAATGCCCATGCGGTATACCCTTATTGGCATTAAACGCCAGTTCCCTTACCTTTTTGGGCGTTGAACGCCCAGCAGGGATGTCCTAGCTGGCGTTCAACACCAGCTTCCCTGCCTGTTAGGGCATTGAATGCCCAGTGAGGACTTCCTCACTGGCGTTCAACGCCAGCTCTGATGCCAGGATGGGCATTGAACTCCTAGTGAGGGCTTCCTCACTGGCGTTCAGCGCCAGGCTCTTAGCCAGTTTGGCATTGAATGCCCAATGAGATCTTCCTCACTCAAGTTCAATGCCTTCCCAATCTCTTCAGATTCAGCCTCAACCTCAGTGGTGATGGCCTTGCACTCTTCTCTTGGGTTCACCTTAGTGTTACTAGGAAGAGTATCAGGAGGAGTCTCAGTAATCCTCTTGCTTAGCTGACCAACTTGTACCTCCAAATTTTTGATGGAGGACCTTGTTTCAGTTATGAAACTATGAGTGGTCTTAGAGAGGTTAGAGACTATAGTAACTAAGTCAGAAAGACTCTACTTAGGATTCTCCATATTCCCTTAAGAAGATAGGAATGGTGGTCTGTTGTTGAACCTATTCTGGGTTCTTCCACCTTGATTATTATTGAAACCTTGCTGAGGTTTCTGTGTTCCATGAGAGGTTAGGATGATTCCTCCATGAGGGTTTGTAGGTGTTTTCATAGGGTTCTCCCATGTAATTTTCCTCCTCCATAGTGGGTTGACCAGGATCATAGGCTTCTACTTCAGAAGAAGCTTCCTGAGTGCTGCCAGGTGTAGCTTACATTTCAGTCAAATGCTGAGAGGTCGTATTGATCTGCTGGGTCAAGATCTTGTTCTGGGCCAATATGGCATTCAGAGTGTTAACTTCAAGAACTATTTTCTTCTGAAGTACCCCATTACTTACAGGGTTTCTTTCAGAAGTATACATGAATTGGTTGTTTGCAACCATCTCAATGAGTTCTCTTGCTTCTGTAGGCGTTTTCTTCAAGTAGAGTGATCCACATACAAAGCTGTCCAATGATATTTTGGGCATCTCAGATAGACCATCATAGAAAATTTCTAGGATAGACCATTCTGAGAGCATGTCAGGAGGACACCTCCTGATCAGTTACTTGTATCTTTTCCAAGCTTCATAGAGGGATTCACCTTCTCTTTGTCTGAAGGTTTGAACTTCCACTCTGATTTTGCTAATCTTTTGAGGAGGAAAGAATTTAGGTAAGAAAACATTGACCAGCTTTTTCCAAGAGTTTAGGCTCTCTTTAGGTTGAGAATCCAACCATATCTTAGCTATGTCTATTACAACAAAGGAAAAGAGCATAAGTTTGTAGACCTCAGGATCCACTCCATTGGTCTTAACAGTATCACAAATTTGCAAGAATTCCGATAGGAATTGATGTGGATCTTCTAGTGGAAGTCCATGGAACATGCAATTCTGTTGCAGAAGAGAGACTAACTGAGGCTTAAGCTCAAATTTGTTAGCTCCAATGGAAGGTATGGAGATACTTCTTCCATAAAAATCATAGGTAGGCATGGTGAAGTCACCAAGAACCTTTCTTGCCTCTCCTTCATGATTGGCCATGTCTTCAGCTTCTTGTTCAAAATTTTCTGAGAGGTTTCTTCTAGAGTGTTGTGCTTTAACTTGTTGTAAGGTCCTCCTTAAATTCCTCTCAGGTTCAGGAATAAGATTAAAGAGAGGTTCTTTATCCTTATTCCTGTTCATAAACAAGAAAAGAAGAAACCAAGGACAGAGGAGAATGGGAGCTCTATGTTCAAGAACAGAGGACTCCCTGTGAGATGTGAAGAAAGAAGAGGAAGAAGAATGAAGATAGAAGAAGGAGAAGAAGAATTCAAATAAATAGAAGTAGATAAGAGAAGAATTAGAAGTAGAAAAGATAAACAAGAATTAAAATATTTTTGTTTTTGTTTTATTTATTTATGTGTAATTCGAAAATAAAGGTTAATGAATTAAAATGAATTGAAAATTTAATTATGAATTTTGAAAAAGAAGAGAGAGAAATAAAGGAGGGATTTTCGAAAATTAGGAGAGAGAAGAATTAGTTAGGAAGTTTTGAAAAAGAAGAGAGACAAGATAAGTAACTAATTAGGAAAGATTTGAAAACAAGATATGATAGAATATTAGAAAAGATTTGAATTTAAAATTTTAAGAAAGATAAAAAGATAAGATTTTTTTTGAAAAAAATATAATTTTTGAAAAGATTTGATTTTGAAATTTGAAATTAAGATAAGATAAAATAATAATTTGAAATTAAAATCTGAAATTTTTTTGTGTAATTTTCGAAAATTAATGCAAAGATAAGAAAAGATATTTTATTTTTTTGATTTTTGAATTTAATGAAGAAAGAGAAAAACAACAAAAAGACAACAAACTTAAAATATTTAGATCTAAAGCACCTACTATGTGAAAATTGGAAGGAAAAACACAAAGAGACACCAAACTTAAAAATTTTAAGATCAAACCAAGAACACTTTGAAGATAAAAAAGAACACCAAGAATAAAACTCAAAGAATTCAAAGAAAACAAGAACACACAAAAGACACCAAACTTAAAATTTTTGAAAACCAAACACACAATTTTCGAAAATTTAAAGAAAGGACATAGGAAGACACCAAACTTAAAGATTGACACAAGATTCAAACAAAAGAAACTATTTTTGAAAATTTTTTAAAAGAAAGACTCAAAGAATTCGAAAATTTCAACAAGAACAAAAATAAAAGACTCAAACCAAAAACAAAAGATTAAACAAAGAACAGAAAAAAAAATTTTTGAAATTTTTTTTCGAAAAAAAGAAGAAGAAAATAAAATAAAATAAAAAATCTAAAAAAATTAAAGACAATACCTAATCTAAGGAACAAGATAATTCGTCAGTTGTCCAAACTCGAACAATTCCCGCAACGGCACCAAAAACTTGGTGCACGAATTCCCACACTTCGTACAGCTGAACCAACAAGTGCACTGGGTCGTCCAAGTAATACCTGAGCGAGTCAGGGTCGATCCCACAAGGATTGTGGTTTGAAGCAAGCTATGGTTATCTTGCAGATCTTAGTCAGGTGAATAGGAGCTGTAGGTATGTTTGTTTAATTGTATAAAAGGAAATAAAAAGAAAAGGGTACTCAGAACTCAGAAGTTGTATAAACTATGATAAGAAGGTGGTTAAGGCTTGATATGCTTTGTCCTTCTAGATTAACTATGGTCTTACTGTCTTCTTCAATTGTGAATGATTTCTTCTATGGAAGGCTATGTGTGATTAATGTCTTTTTTAAGAGATTGCTAATACTCCTCCAAATTTGAACCCTAGGGTTAGTGCAGATCCAGTCTAATTGAAGGTGAAGCTCATGCAGTTCATTCTCCTTGGTGATCCTACTAATGCCACAGACAAGGTCGAATCTTCCGGATTAGAGGATGCTGCACCTTTGGGTTCTAGCTTCTACCACAGAGACCCCTAATCTCCCCGTACTACGGCTGAACTGGTGTCTCGAGAAGTCCCCAACGAAGTCGTGGATTAGCCGTCTAAGAGATGTATAATCAAGCTAGTGGTTCATCATTGTCCGATGAAAGACTCACTTTCAACCCATGTAGAATGTGATAACCTTATGCCAGTTCAACGCATTCATATTGATGAAGAACGAAGATACATCTTAGAATATAGAATCAAACACGAATTGAGAAAGAACAGTAGTACTTTTATTAATGCATAAAACTTAGTTGGGCTCCTCCCTTCAACCTAGGAGGTTTAGAAACTCATACTGATAGAAAATACAATGATAAATGTCTAAAGTGTGCATCCCCCCCCCCTTGATGAGAGGTGTAAAAGTCTTTAAATACTAAACTAATGACTAAGGATTACATTAAGAAGGATAAAACCGTCTTTTAGTGCTAAAATCCACTTTTGGGGCCCACTTGGTGAGTATTTGGGCTGAGCTTTGATGAGATCCACGTGCTAGGAGGCCTCTAGGGCGTTGAACACTGGCTAAGGGGTCCTCTTTGGGCGTTTGGAAGCTGGTCTCCTCCTTTGGGCGCTGGACGCCTAGAGTGCGGTAGGAGGCTGGCGTTAGACGCCAGTTTTGGGCCTTCAATTCTGAAGCAAAGTATAGAGTATTATACATTTCTGGAAAGCTTTGGAAGTCAGCTATCCATATCTTTTAAGAACGCTCCATTTGGAATTTTGTAGCTCCAGAAAAGCTCTTTCGAGTGCAAGGAGGTGAGATCCGGACAGCATCTGCAATGCTTTCTCTGTCTCTGAATCAGACTTTTGCTCCAACTCCTCAATTTCAGCCAAAAAATACATAAAATTGCATAAAAATACACCAACTCAAAGTAGAATCCAAAAATGTGAATTTTACACTAAAACCTATAAAAAACTTAATAAAAATTAAACAAAACATGCTAAAGCCTATATGAAAATGATGCCAAAAAGCGTATAAAACATCCGCTCATCAACGATCTTCACGTCTACCACAATATTGTCCTAGCTAATCAGGAAAAGGTCTACCTCGGGAGCAATAACTTGGAACTTGGCCTTTAGATTTGCAAACATTTCGTCCATTCCCTTAGACACAGATTCCTCGAGTTTTGCATATTTGTCCTGGGCCTTATTCAACACATCCACGAGGTCAAGCCTCTCCCCGAAGACAGGGGTGTAGCTCTCCTCTGCCTTCTTCCTCAAACCTTTCGACATAGTCAAGGCCACCTCCGCCTGTTTTAACTTGGCCCAAGCTTTACCCAAGTCGTATAGCAATGCATCCATCTCCTCCTCAAGCTCCTTTTTTGTCACCTTCAGAGAAGCCACCTCAGCCTGAGAATCCACCAATGAATTGTGGGTCGCGCTAAGGGGAGTCTTCTCCAACACCCTGGCCAAAGCTGCACATACACCGGCCATCCAAATTCTACCTCGGGCCAGGAGTTGAAGATGGTTTTTGATGGACACGTCATCCATACTAATGTGGCTATGAGGGAAAATATGCTTCTCACTCCAAGCAAGCCCGTCAAAGCCCTTATTGTATATGCTTTGAAACTCAACAAACTTGTGTCTTTTAGGATTTGGCTCGGATGAAGAAGGAGGAGGACGGGCTGCGGGCCTGTCTGAGGTGGAAAGGGGAGGAATTGGCCGAGACGGGGGACGGGTAAAAACCTTTCGAGAGGCTGACGTACCCGAGTCTGACTTTGAGGGTAAAGGTCGGGCAGCAGTGTCACCAGCCTCCTTTAATTGTATACCCCGAGCCTCCTTTAATTGTATGACGTTCTTTCTGGTGTCTTCATGGCAGCCGACTTAGGAGCCATTCTTTCTATAACATGAAAATAAAGACACACTAGTCATCAACATAACCTTACAACCAAAATTCATAAGCAAAAGGAAAGAAGGCTACCTAGCCCGGACTGGAGTTGACTGGGATCTGATGCGTGAGCATTATAACACCAAACTTAATTTTAGAAATTAAGAAAAAAATTTTAAATAAAATGAGACTAAATTTTTGAAAAATTTAAAGAACAGGAACAAATAAAAATTAAAAACTAAAAATGCCTAATCTAAGCAATCAAACAACGGTTAGTTGTAAATCACTGTCAATCCCTGGCAACGGCACTAAAAACTTGGTGCGGAATTCAAAGTCCACAAACTAATCGACAAGTGTACCGGGTCATACCAAGTAATACCTCAGTTGAGTGAGGGTCGATCCCACGAGGATTGATAAACTGAGCAACAATAGTCGAATGATCCACTTAGTCAGGCAAGCAGAAAATCGTGTTTGAGGTTTTGGTGCACGAAATTGTGATCACACTTTCACAACTCCGCACAACTAACCAGCAAGTGCACTGGGTCATCCAAGTAATACCTTACGTGAGTAAGGGTCGATCCTACGGAGATTGTCGGCTTGAAGCAAGCTATGGTCATCTTGTAAATCTTAGTCAGGAGGATTCAAATGGTTTTGAGGTTTTGATAATTAAAAGATAAATAAAACATAAAATGAAATAGAGATACTTATGTAATTCATTGGTTGCTTCTGAACATCTGCTTTCCTATTGTCTTCTTCCAATCATGCGTGCTTCCTTCCATGGCAAGCTGTATGATCCTCTCGGATGAAAAATACTAGGTACAATCTCTGCATGGCTAATCAACTGTCGGATTTCTCATCTCGGATGAAAAATACCAGGTACAGCTACCGCATGGCTAATTATCTGTCGGTTCTCACTAGCGTTGGAATAAGATCTCTCTATCCTTTTGCACACTGTCACTATGCCCAACATTCGCAAGTTTGAAGCTCGTCACAGTCATCCCTTCCCAGATCCTACTCGGAATACCACATACAAGGTTTAGACTTTTCGGATCTCAGGAATGGCTGCCAATTGGTTCTAGCCTAGACCACGAAGGTTCTAATCACGAATTCGGATGCTCTGTTGTCAGGAGAGACGAGGCAAATCGTGGCTTAGAGACCCAAGAGAATATACTCCGGCTGTCGTCCAATGACTACGTTGAACATCATGTAGACCGCTTTGTGGTTGTCAGGCACGCAGATCTTGGCTAAGCGAGTAACGAAGATAATGGGTGATTGTCACGGGTCACCCCTTCATTCTGACTTAACTGAATTAAGTACAAGAGTATATCTTGGAGAAGAAATAAGCGTGAATTGAAAGAGAAACAATAGTACTTGCATTAATTCATGAAGAACAGCAGAGCTCCGCACCTTAATCTATGAGGTATAGAAACTCCACCGTAGAAAATACATAAGAAAAAAAGGTCTAGGCATGGCCGAATGGCCAGCCTTCAAATGTAACATAAGATGATAAAGTATGTGAATACAATAGTAAAAAGTGCTATTTATATTAAACTAGTTACTAGGGATTATAGAAAATAAGTAACTAAGTGCAGATAATGCAGAAATCCACTTCCAGGGCCCACTTGGTGAGTGTTTGGGCTGAGCTTTGAAGCTTTCACGTGCATAGGCCATTCTTGGAGTTAAACGCCAGCTTGGGTGCCAGTTTGGGTGTTTAACTCCAGTTCTGGCATTTTACTCCAGAAAAGGGTCTCTGGCTGGAGTATAATGCCAGTTTCGGCCATCAAATCTTGAGCAAAGTATGTCCTATTATATATTGCTGGAAAGCCCAAGATGTCTAATTTCCAATGCATTTGAGAGCGTGCCAATTGGGCTTCTTTAGCTCCAGAAAATTCACTTCGAGTGAATGAGGGTTAGAATCCAACAGCATCTGCAATCCTTTCTCAGCCTCTGAATCAGATTTTTGCTCAGGTCCCTCAATTTCAGCCAGAAAATATCTGAAATTACAGAAAAATACACAAACTCATAGTAAAGTCCAAAAATGTGATTTTTTCATAAAAACTAATAAAAATATAATAAAAAGTAACTAAAACATACTAAAAACTATGTAAAAACAATGCCAAAAATGGTATAAATTATCCGCTCATCACAACAGCAAACTTAAATTATAGCTTGGTTGATAAACCCCATTTGTAGGGTTTATCTTATGCCTCATTTAAGATATTTTATCACCTTTTACCCACATTTATTCAATGAAATAGCATGGTTTTTGTTATTCTCCTTTAATTGTGCTTAAGAGTGAAAACATGCTTTTTACGACTTAGAATAGCTAAATTTAATTTACCTTGATTCCATTAGATGCCTTGATATGTTTGTTAAGTGATTTTAGGTTTAGGAGGCAAAGATTGGATCAAGGGAATGAAGGAAAAGCATGTAAAAATGGAGAACTCATGAAGAAATGAAGGAATCGCAAAAGCTGTCAAGCCGACCTCTTCGCACTTAATCAACCATAACTTGAGCTACAGAGGTCCAAATGATGCGGTTCCAGTTGCGTTCGAATAACATCCGGGGCTTCAAAACGATATAAGATTTGCCATAGTTGCTACACGTATGGTGACACGTACGCGCACTATACGCACACGCGTCGTTGTTGCCATATGATCCACTTAAAGCAGTACGTGGCCAGCGAATTCTAAAGCCTTGTGGGTCTAATCCAACTCATTTATGATGCTATTTGACCCAAGGATTGAAGAGGGATGAGACATCTAGTCATTAGTTTAGTTTTATGAGACTTTAGTTAGTTTCTAGAGAGAGAAGCTCTCTCTTCTCTCTAGAATTAGGAGTAGGTTAGATCTAGATTAGGAATTCTTAGATCTAGGTTAATTTCATGCTTTGATTTACTTTTCCTTTTGCAATTATTCTTCTTCTACATCTCTTCTCTCTAGTTTAACATTTAATTCTTGTAATTCTCTACTTTTATGTTGATGCACTTTTGTTCTTCCATTTTCTCTTTAATGCAATTTATGTTTTCATGTTCCTTTATTGTTAATTTGATTTGTTGTTGTTTAATTCCTTACAATTGAGTAGTGTAGATTTACTTTCCTTGCAATTTTACTATGCTTTCCTTTTGTGCCTTTCAAGTGTTTGATGAAATTCTTGGTTGGATTTTAGAGTAGATTTTAGTGCTCTTGGCTTGGGAAGGTAACTTAGAAATTCTTGAGTTGCTAATGTCCAAGTGATTGAAGATTGGGAGCCATTAATGCTAGATCTCACTAATTGATTTGGTGGAGAACTAGGATTTATGGTCTTGGATTGACATAGCTCACTTGACTTTCCTTTATTAGTTAGATGATGACTTAGTGGGGTTGATGCTTGCCAATTCTCATGTTGTGGTTAGTGATTAGGATAGAGATCCTTGACCATCAACCTTTGCCAAGACCTTTTTAGTTATTAGTTTAATTCATTACCATTTACTTTTCATGTTTCTTATCAAAAACCCCAAAACATGCTCCATAACCAATAACAAGACACTTTATTGCAATTCCTAGGGAGAACGACCCAATGTTCAATACTTCGATTTATAGATTTTAGGGGTTTGTTTTAGTGACAAACAAAATTTTTGTATGAAAGGATTATTGTTGGTTTAGAAACTATACTTGCAACGAGAATTCATTTGTAAATTCTAAACCATACAAAAGTCCTGTCATCAAAATGGCGCCGTTGCTGGGGAGTTGCAATGGTGTTGTGTTATTGGTTATTGTATATATGTGAATATTGTGAATAGCTTGATTTTTGGATTGCTTGTTAGTTTTTGCTAGTTTTAGGATTTAATTTCCTTCCTTCTTATTTGATTTTATTTTCATTTTATCTTGCTATCATGAATTCTCACTTTGGCTATGAGTTTGGTTCTAACTATGTTGTAGGCAATGAGAACTACAATGAGAATGTGTATCAAGGATGGGATAACCAAAGGTGGGAGGAGCCATCTGCATATGATCAATCTTCATGGCAACAACCTCCACCAATGCACTATGAAGAAGAGCCATTCTATGATGCATACCAATCAAATGGCTATGGTGAGCATCCTTGTGACTTTCAAGAACAACCACCATATGTCTATGAGTTATATCCTCAACATGAACCTCAACCACACTCACAAGCCTATTTTCACCAAACACCTCCATATGACCCTAATCCATATCCATCCTACCAACCACCTTTTGAACCATATAAGCCATACATGGAACCACCATTCCAAGATCACTACTCCCAAGAACCACCTCAATATACACCACCACTTTACCAAAAAGAACCACCTTCCTATTATGAACCCTTTCTCCAAGACAATGAACCCTCCTATCTACTCCAATCCTCAATGAATGAAATCCTTAGCCTTATACTTCAAGGGTAAGGAGAAATGCAAAGGGAGACCCTAGAATTTATGGCTACCTTGACCAAGGTAGTAAGCACCTTAGCCTCCCAATATTTGAGCACTCAAAGCACTCCCATGGTCACATATGGAGAATCAATTAAAGAGCAAAGCATGAAGGAGGGATTGGGAACCCCGATGGAGAAGGAGGAAGGCCACTTTGTGTTAGAACAATTGGAGGAGCCTATGATCATTGAAGAAGAGGAAGAAGTGGTTGAAGACTTAGGAGATGCGGAACCTCCTTGGAAACCTAGAGTTGAAGAGAACCTCTCCAAGAAGAGTGAATTTGATGTTGAGGAGGAATGTGCACAACCTCCGAGGTATATTCCATATGAAGACTTGGAAGAAATGGAGCAAAAATTGAGTTCCCTTGGAGATGAAGACCATGCATCCAATCTTCTTGGTGGTGAATCCTTTGAATTTGAAGAACCTTCTCCCAATGAGATAGAAAGCGATGTGGAGGTAGATTTCTCTCAACCTCCCATTTATGATTTGAGTGATGGGGAAGAGTTAGATGAAATTGATGAACAAAGGATTGGAAGTGAAGAAGCTTATGAAGAGGTGGAGATTAACAAGGAAGAACACAAGGGAGTAAAGCTTGCTAGCACATTGGAGATACCTCTCCCCAAGCCACCACCATCCATTCTTTCATTCAAGTGGGTAAATTCCTTATACTCAAGCTTTATTATTCCCCTTGAATATGGTTTGCTTGAAACGGATGGTCAACTTAGATATATTTGTGGCTATAAGAGCAAAAGGGAGATGGCTAGTGGTTGGAAATATTATTCTAGGTGCATGATGGCTACACGTAAAGCTTAATTGTAACGGTTGGTGTAGAACTAGATTGCTTGGGTCTAGGATGTTGTTTGGTTGTTTAAATGAGAATTCCAAAACTATGGCACCCACATGGATCAATGATAGTCAACTTCAAGACGGGTGTCAAAATAAAGTGTGGGATCCCGGATCACAAGACGAGGATCAACTTTGGGAGCCCTAAGCTTGTGAAGAACTCCATCAACACTTGGTGCAACAAATAAGGAATCTTGGGACACAATGGAGAACCAAGCATTGGTGGATGTTCCAAGATAGCTTCAAGCACAAGCCACCTTGAGAGGAGCTCCCCATAAGTCCAATTTAAGGACAATAAACAAAAGTGCTAGGTGGGAGACACCCACCATGGTAACTTCTTTTCATTTTCTCTTTTTGTACATATTGGTAATTAGTTTAATTTCATGTTTTGATTGATTTGTTGAGTTTGTTTGGTAGTTTAGTATGTTAAATAAGGTTTTATGGTGTTTTGGTAGTTTTTTGGAGGTTTGAAATGCTTGGATTGGTGCAAAAACATAGAAAAATTTTGAAAAAAAAAAAGCGCACCATCCGCGCGTACGCGCACTGCGCGCGTACGCGTGCATCAAGCATTTTCGCCTACCCACGTGGACGCGCCATGTACGCGTACGCGTGGATTGAGAAATTCCACCCCAAGCCAAAAATCCGAGAGTTGTGCGAACGTTGCGCGCGCATTGTGCCTTTCGCACAAACCAACTCGTGCATACGCGTCACTCTCGAAATAAGCCATCGACGCAGACGCGCCATGTACGCGTACGCATCACATCCATTGCACCACCATCCGCGCGCGCGCCATGCGCGCGTACGCGCGGATGTCCTTCCTTCAACACATCTCTTTTCTTCTCCTCTTTCCATTTCTTTCCTTTTCCTTTCTTCTTCCCTTCTCCTACCCCTCATCCAACACTTCCAAACACCATTGATAACCATTTATTTTAGTTAGTTAATTAGTTAGTTAGTTAGTTAGTTAATTAGTTGGTTTTAGTTTAGTTTTCATTCCATTTTCTCTCTTTTCATTATAAGTGTTGGATTATTGATTATTTTACTACACATTGCTGCCTCTTATTGCCTAAATGCTATGTTAGCATGAATGTTTTTTTAAATATTCATTGTTGGATTCTATTGTTGAGGTTATATTTTGCTACTTGGTTTTGAATTCTTCATGCTTAACTTTTGTGAATACCAAGTGAATGATATTGCCTTTAGAGCCCTTAAACCTTTTGAATTGCATGATTTGGCCAACATGTAATTCCCATCCTTTTCCTCGATTAGGCAATTTCTTGATGGATGTTGAGCATTTATCTTAATGCATTGTGCTTCATGATCATATGCATCCATATGTTTATAGCTTGAATGCTCTCATGCTTCTTTAATGCTTGTTTTACTTTACAAGTTTACTTAAAGCATCTCAAGCACACTAGGATGAGTAATGTACATGCTTCTTTAGTGACATAGCTTTTATGCTAATGTGTGTTCTAAACCGCGCGCAATTTAGAACTCACATACCTAATATTTCTTAATGTCACACTAATTCACTCACTCAATCCTAGTGATTTACCTCATTCCAACAATTATGCTTCCTTGCTTTTGTATTTTCTCATCTTATGGTGTTATATTTTTGTTTTTCATGAATGATGCACCGCAAGCAAAAATGGAAGCGGAAGAAAGAACACGCAGTAACCGGTTGATCTACCAGCTGAAGGTAGCAATCCGGAAAGTCGCCATACCCCCTTGCTCATCTTTGGATGCACCAAGGATGGTGCAAACTTTTAAGTGTGGGGAGGTCATCCGACCGTTCGGCGATTTTGGGTGACAAGTTCTAATCTCAACACTTTTTCATTTCATTTTAGGTTTTTAGGATTTTTACTTGCATTTTCGTATTTTTGCATATATATACATAATAAGCTTAGTTAAAATAGTGAAATTTTTCAAGACTTCTATCTATAGGGAACCAATTGATTTGAGTGAAAACTTTTCATTAAATTTGCTTGAATTATATATATTATGGAACATGTTTTGAGCTAAGAACACAAGCAAGTGAGATTTGAGCCTAATTGTGTGGTTACATTTTATAACCACTTATTTTCCCTTCTTGTGTGCATTGTTCTCTTTCTATGATTGTGATCTTTGATTTGTTTGATTCTTTATATCCATTATTTTATGTATTCATGCATTTATATGATTGAGGCCATCATTTCATTTAGCTCACTTACCCAAATAGCCTTAACTTTTATCTTCCATTGTTAGCCAAAATTGAGCCTACGATTAACCCACTTGTTCTTAATTTAGCACATTACAAGCCTTAAAGTGAAAAACAATAAATGTCCTTTATTTGGATCTTTGATTAGCTTAGGCTAGAGTGTGTGTATCATTCAAGTGTGGGAACCTTGGGATATTGGGGGAATAAAAGGGTAGTTTTGTATTTTTATTGAAATTATTAGAAATTTGGTACATGCTCATGTATTGATAAAATGTATAGACCTTATGCATTGATATTCTTGTATATAGTTTGAAAGAAAGAAAAAAAATGAGAAAAACAAAAGAAAAAGAAAAAGAAACAAAAAGAAGAGCATGGAAAAGAAAAAAAATATAGAAAAAGAAAGAAATAAATAAAAAGAAAGAAATAAAAAGGGGACAAAATGCCCCAAAGTGAAGCTCAATAAAATCAATGCATAAGTGTTGTGAAATGAAAAGAAAATACATGAGTATGTTAAAAAGTGAAAAATGGGTTCTTAGGTTAGAAATTAATTGTATAGGATGTCATAGGTTAGGTGGGAAGTCTAAGCTTATCAAAGATTCAAATTTCAAGCTCACTTAACCATATATGCATCCTACCTTGACCCTAGCCCTATTACAACCAATGAAAGACCTCATGATACTTGTATGCATGCATGGAATAAATGTCGATTGTTAGAAGAAAAACAAATCTTAGAAAGCATGAAATAGGGGAGAATTGAGTGAATCAACCCTAAACACTTGAGCGAATAGAGTGCAAACACATCCGGTGAGGGTTTGATGCTCAATTACATGTTTTCACCTATGATCATCACTCCTCATGCAAGTTTGTAAAAATATTTAATAGCTCAATTCAATTGTTGTTTGGCATGGTTGTTAATACCTTTATCCCTTGTGCATATATGCTTCTTGGACGTTGATTTATTTTGACCAAGCAATTGCATTCATGTAGATAATTGCATATAGTTTAGGTTGCATTTAGTTAGATTTCATTGAATAAATGTTGATACCCCTTTGCTTTCTATTGGTTTAAGCATGAGGACATGCTTGGTTTAAGTGTGGGGAGGTTGATAAACCCCATTTGTAGGGTTTATCTTATGCCTCATTTAAGGGATTTTATCACCTTTTACTTATATTTATTCAATGAAATAGCATGGTTTTTGTTATTCTCCTTTAATTGTGCTTAAGAGTGAAAACATGCTTTTTAGGACTTAGAATAGCTAAATTTAATTCACCTTGATTCCATTAGATACCTTGATATGTTTGTTAAGTGATTTCAGGTTTAGGAGGCAAAGATTGGATCAAGGGAATGAAGGAAAAGCTTATAAAAATGGAGAACTCATGAAGAAATGAAGGAATCGCAAAACCTATCAAGCCGACCTCTTTGCACTTAATCGACCATAACTTGAGCTACAAAAGTCCAAATGATACGGTTTTAGTTGCGTTGAAAAGCTAACATCCGGGGCTTCGAAATGATATAAGATTTGTCATAGTTTCTATACGTATGGTAACACGTACGCGCACTGTACGTGCACGCGTCGTTGCTGCCATATGATCTACTTAAAGCAATACGTGGCCAACGAATTCTAAAGCCTTGTGCGCCCAATCCAACTTATTTCTGATGCTATTTGACCCAAGGATTGAAGATGGATGAGACATATAGTCATTAGTTTAGTTTTATTTTAGTTTTATGAGACTTTAGTTAGTTTCTAGAGAGAGAAGCTCTCTCTTCTCTCTAGAATTTGGAGTAGGTTAGATCTAGATTAGGAATTTTTAGATCTAGGTTAATTTCATGATTTGATTTACTTTTCCTTTTGCAATTCTTCTTCTTCTACATCTCTTCTCTCTAGTTTAGCATTTAATTCTTGTAATTCTCTACTTTTATGTTGATGCACTTTTGGTCTTCCATTTTCTCTTTAATGCAATTTATGTTTTCATGTTCCTTTATTGTTAATTTGATTTGTTGTTGTTTAATTCCTTGTAATTGAGTAGTGTAGATTTACTTTTCTTGCAATTTTACTATGCTTTCCTTTTGTGCCTTCCAAGTGTTTGATGAAATGCTTGGTTGGATTCTAGAGTAGATTTTAGTGCTCTTGGCTTGGGAAGGTAACTTAGGAATTCTTGAGTTGCTAATGTCCAAGTGATTGACGATTGGGAGCCATTAACGCTAGATCTCACTAATTGATTTGGTGGAGAAGTAGGATTTATGGTTTTAGATTGACATAGCTCACTTGACTTTCCTTTATTAGTTAGAGGATGACTTAGTGTGGTTGATCCTTGCCAATTCTCATGTTGTAGTTAGTGATTAGGATAGAGATCCTTGACCATCAACCTTTGCCAAGACCTTTTTAGTTATTAGTTTAATTCATTACCATTTACTTTTCATGTTTCTTATCAAAAACCCCAAAACATGCTCCATAACCAATAATAAGACACTTTATTGCAATTCCTAAGGAGAACGACCCGAGGTTCAATACTTCAGTTTATAGATTTTATGGGTTTGTTTTAGTGACAAACAAAATTTTTGTATGAAAGGATTATTGTTGGTTTAGAAACTATACTTGCAACGAGAATTCATTTGTGAATTCTAAACCACACAAAAGTCCTCTCATCAGTCCCCAAGCAACTAAAAACAAAATAGGATAAAAAAAAGAGAAAATACAATAAATTCCAAAGTTATCAATGAAGATTAGTTTTAATTAGATGAGCGGGGCTAGTAGTTTTTTACTTCTGAACAGTTTTGGCATCTCACTTTATCGTTTGAAGTTCAGAATGATTGGCATCCATAGGAACTTAGAATTAAGATAGTGTTATTGATTCTCCTAGTTCAGTATGTTGATTCTTGAACATAGCTACTTTATGATTATTGGCCGTGACCTTAAGCATTTTGTTTTCCAGTATTACCACCGGATACATAAATGCCACAGACACATAACTGGGTGAACCTTTTCAGATTGTGACTTAGCTTTGCTAGAGTCCCCAGTTAGAGGTGCCCAGAGTTCTTAAGCACACTCTTTTTGCTTTGGACCATGACTTTAACCGCTCAGTCTCAAGCTTTTCACTTGATACCTTCACACCACAAGCACATGGTTAGGGACAGCTTGATTTAGCCGCTTAGGCCAGGATTTTATTCCTTTGGGCCCTCCTATCCATTAATGCTCAAAGCCTTGGATCCTTTTTACCCTTGCCTTTTAGTTTAAAGGGTTATTGGCTTTTTCTGCTTGCTTTTTCTTTTTCTTTCTTTTTTTTCTTTATTTTTTGCAAATATATATATATATATATTCGCAAGCTTTGTGTTTTTCACTGCTTTTTCTTGCTTCAAGAATTAATTTTATGATTTTTCAGATTATCAATAACATTTCTCTTTTTTCATTATTCTTTCAAGAGCCAACAATTTTAACATTCATAAATTTCACTATAAAAAATATGCACTGTTCAAGCATTCATTCAGAAAACAAAAAGTATTGCCACCACATCAAAATAATTAAACTAATTTCAAGATAAATTTTGAAATTATGCACTTCTTGTTCTTTTGCAAATAAAAACATTTTTCATTTAAGAAAGTGAGAGATTCATGGAATCATTCATAGCTTTAAGACATAGACTCTAAATACTAATGATCATATAATGAAGACACAAACATAGATAAAACATAAAGCATAAAAATGAAAAACAGAAAAATAAGAACAAAGAAATTAAAGAACGGGTCCACCTTAGTGACGGCGGCTAGTTCTTCCTCTTGAAGATCCTATGGAGTGCTTGAGCTCCTCTATGTCTCTTCCTTGCCTTTGTTGCTCCTCTCTCATGGCCTTTTGGTCCTTTTTGATTTCATGGAGGATAATGGAGTGCTCTTCTTGAGGTCCATGAGTGGGCTCTCTTGTTTGCTCCATCCTCTTTCTAGTGATAGGCTTTTGAGATGAATCTCTCCATCTTCCTTGACTCGGAGTTGGAAGAAATTGCCTTCCCTTTCCTCTTCCTAGAGGTTTCTTCGGCCTTAGGTGCCATTAATGGTTATGGAAAGACAAAAAGCAGAGCTTTTTTCCATACCAAACTTAAAAGGTTTGCTCGTCCTCGAGCAAAGATAAGATAGAAGGGAGTAGAAGAAGAATGATGCAATTAATTTTGAAAACTTATTACTGTATACAAGAAAAATAAAAGAGTTGAAAAGAATTTGAAGAGATATGTAAGTTTTAAAAACATTTTGGAAGGAGTTGAAAAGAATTGAAAAAAGAAGAATTAAAAAAATTGGAAAGGTTATTAATATTTGAAAATAGAAATTGAAAGATGAACGTTTAAAATATGTTTGATGCAAAAAATTATGAATTAAAACATGAAAAATTAAAAAAAATCGAATTGGAAACAAAATTACCTCCCTTGTGTCATCCTAGCGTTAAACGCCCAGAATGCTATCCATTCTGGCGTTTAATGCCCACTTGACTGCCTCTTTGGGCGTTTAACGCCGAGCCAGATACTCTGGCTGGCGTTAAACGCCAGGAATCCTTGTTTACTGGACGTTTTTCTAAACGCCCAGAATGCTGCCATTTCTGGCGTTAAACGCCCAGAATGCTACCCATTCTGGAGTTTAACGCCCAGAATGCTGCCTGCATGGGCGTTAAACGCCCATTCTGCTATCCTTACTGGAGTTTAAACACCAGTAAGCTTGTCCTCCAGGGTGTGCTGTTTTTTATGCTGTTTTTTATTTTGCTTTAATTCTGCAGCTATTTTTATGATTCCACATGATCATCAACCTAAAGAAAACATAACATGACAATGGAAAACAAATGTTTATAAAAATGAATATAATTAAATAACATTGGCTTGCCTCCCAATAAGCACTTCTTTAATGTCAATAGCTTGACAGTGAGCTCTTAGAGAGCTTCACAGAGACTCAGAGTTTAATGGTGGCCTCCCAGCACCAAACTTAGAAGTTGAGTGTGGGGACTCTGTTTGACTCTGTATTGAGAGAAGCTTTTTATGTTTCCTCTCCATGGTTACAGAAGAAGATCCTTGAGCCTTAAACACAAGGCAGTCCTCATTCAATTGAAGGACTAACTCTCCTCTGTCCACATCAATCACAGCTCTTGCTGTGGCTAGGAAGGGCCTTCTAAGGATAATGATTTATCTTCATCCTTCCCAGTGTCTAGGATTATGAAATCAGTAGGATGTACAGGCCTTCAACCTTCACTAAGACATCCTCTACAAGTCCAGAAGCTTGTTTCATTGATTTGTCTGTTATCTCTAATGAGATTCTTGTATCTTGTACCTCAAAGATCCTTAGTTTCTCTATTACAGAGAGTGGCATGAGGTTTATACCTGACCCCAAGTCAGATAGAGCCTTCTCAAAGGTCATGGTGCCTATGGTACAAGGTATTAAGAACTTTCCGGGATCCGGTTTCTTCTGAGGTAATTTCTGCTGAACCAAGGTATTCAGTTCATTGATGAGCAATGGAGGTTCATCCTCCCAAGTCTCATTACCAAATAACTTGGCATTTAGCTTCATGATTGCTCCTACATATTGAACAACTTGCTCTTCAACAATATCTTCATCTTCTTCAGAGGAAGAATACTCATCAGAGCTCATGAATGGCAATAGTAAGTTCAGTGGAATCTCTATGGTCTCTATATGAGCCTCGAATTCCTTTGGTTCCTCATTAGGGAACTCCTTAGTGGTCAGTGGACGTCCATTGAGGTCTTCCTCACTGGAAATTACTGCCTCTTCCTCCTCTATAGGTTCGGCCATTTTGGGTATATTGATGGCCTTGCACTCTCTCTTTGGATTCTCTTCTGTATTGCTTGGGAGAGTACTAGGAGGGACTTCGGTAACTCTTTTACTCAGCTGACCCACTTGTGCCTCCAAATTTCTGATGGAGGACCTTGTTTCAGTCATGAAACTGAGAATGATCTTAGATAGATCAGAGACTATGGTTGCTAAGTTAGAGAGGCTCTGCTTAGAATTCTCTGTCTGTTGTTCAGAAGATGATGGAAAAGGCTTGCTATTGCCAAACCTATTTCTCCCACCATTATTATTGTTAAAACCTTATTGAGGCTTCTGTTGATCCTTCCATGAGAAATTTGGATGATTTCTCCATGAAAGATTATAGGTGTTTCCATAGGATTCTCCCATGTAATTCACCTCTTCCATTGCAGGATTCTCAGGGTCATAAGCTTCTCCTTCAGAGGAAGCTTCTTTAGTACTGTCAGATGCAGCTTGTATTCCAGTCAGATTCTGAGAAATCATATTGACTTGCTGAGTCAATATTTTATTCTGAGCCAATATTGCATTCAGAGTATCAATCTCAAGAACTCCTTTCTTCTGAGTCATCCCATTATTTACAGGATTTCTTTCAGAAGTATACATGAATTGGTTATTTGCACCCATTTCAATGAGTTCTTGGGCTTCTGCAGGAGTTTTCTTCAGATGAAGAGATCCACCAGCAGAGTGGTCCAATGACATCTTGGACAATTCAGATAGACCATCATAGAATATACATAAGATGCTCCATTCTGAAAGCATGTCAGAAGGACACCTTCTGATCAATTGCTTGTATCTTTTCCAAGCTTCACAGAGGGATTCACCTTTCTTCTGTCTGAAAGTTTGGACTTCCACTCTAAGCTTGCTCATCTTTTGAGGTAGAAAGAATTTGGCCAAGAAAGCATTGACCAACTTTTCCCAAGAGTTCAAGCTTTCTTTAGGTTGTGAGTCCAACCATATCCTTGCTCTGTCTCTTACAGCAAAGGGGAAAAACATAAGTCTGTAGACCTCAGGATTAACCCCATTGGTCTTAACAGTGTCACAGATTTGCAAGAATTCAGCTAAGAACTGATGAGGATCTTCCAATGGAAGTCCATGAAACTTGCAATTCTGCTGCATTAGAGAAACTAATTGAGGCTTAAGCTCAAAGTTATTTGTTCCAATTGCAGGAATTGAGATGCTTCTTCAATAGAAGTCGAAAGTTGGTGCAGTAAAGTCACCAAGCATCTTCCTTGCATCTCCACCATTGTTATTGGGTTCGGCTGCCATGTCTACTTCTTTTTCGAAAATTTCTGTAAGGTCCTCTCCAGAGTGTTGTGCTTTAGCTTCTCTTAGCTTCCTCTTTAAAGTCTTTTCAGGTTCAGGATCAGCTTCAACAAGAATATCGTTATCTTTGTTCCTGCTCATATGAAAAAGAAGAGAACAGAAAAGAAGAGGAATTCTCTATGTCACAATATAGAGATTCCTTTATGTGTTAGAGGAAAAGAAGAATAGAATGAAGAAGGAAGAAGAAGAAATTCGAACACAGAGAGAGGGAGAGGGTTCGAATTATGAGTAGAAGAGAAGTGTTAGTAAATAATTAAATAAATAGAAAGAGAGGAGAGAGAGAGCATTCGAATTTAAAAAAAAGGGAGAAGAAAAATATTTTTTATTTTTATTTAATTAATTAAGTTAGAATTCGAAATTTAAGAAAAGAAATAAAATAAAATTAGAATTTAAAACAATTAGTTAATTAAAAAGAATTTTGAAAAAGTGGTTAGTGGTTTTCGAAAATTAGAGAGAGAGAAAAGTAGTTAGGTGGTTTTGAAAAAGATAAGAAATAGTAAACTTTTTAAGATTAAAACAAACAAGTCAAGTGGTTAATTGAAAAAGATTTGAAAATAAATTTTGAAAAGATAAGAAGTTAAGAAAAGATTTTGAAATTAAGTTTTGAAAAAGATATGATTGAAATCTATTTTGAAAAAGATTTGAAAAAGAAATTTAAAAAGATTTTATTTTGAAAATTAAAGTTGATGACTTGACTAACAAGAAACTAAAAGATATGATTCTAGAATTTAAAGATTGAACCTTTCTTAATAGGAAAGTAACAAACTTTGAAATTTTTGAATCAAAACATTAATTGTTAGTAAAGTTTTCGAAAATGTGAAATAAAAATAAGAAAAAAATTTTGAAAATTTATTTAAGAAATTCAAAAATATTAAGAAGAAAAATGGAAAAGATTTGATTTTTGAAAAAAAAGATTTGAAAAGATAAAATTTTTAAATTGAAATTTTGACTTGACTAACAAGAAACAACCAAATTTTAAAAATTTTGACTAAGTCAATCCAAAATTTTGAAATTTATGAGTAAAATAAGAGAAAGATATTTTTTTTATTTTTGAATTAATGAAGAAAGAGAAAAACAACAAAATGACACAAAACATAAAAATTTAAGATCAAAACAAATAATGCATGCAAGAACACTTTGAATGTCAAGATGAACACCAAGAACACTTTGAAGATCATGATGAACATCAAGAACATATTTTTGAAAATTTTTAAGAAAAGAAACACATGCAAGACACCAAACTTAAAAATTTTTAATGTTTAGACACTATGAATTCGAAAATACATATGAAAAATAAGAAAAGACACAAAACAAGAAAAATTAAAGATCAAACAAGGAAAATCATCAAGAACAACTTGAAGATCAAAGAAGAACACATGATGAATTTTCGAAAATTTTAAGAAAAATTAAAAACATGCAATTGACACCAAACTTAAAATTTGACACAAGACTAAAACAAGAAACACAAATTCTTTTTTTGGTTTTTATGATTTTATTAATTTTTTTGTATATTTTTTTTCGAAATTATTTTGGAAAAAGAAAATAAAGAAATTCAAAATTTTTAATAAGAATTCCAGGATTCGTGTAATGTTAGTCTAAAGATTCGATCCAAAAGAATTAGACATGGCCAAATGGCCAGCCAAGCTTTAGCATAACAAATACATACATGTCCTTTCTACAATGGAAAGTGGAAACTTCAGTCCAAAATATTAGACATGGCTTAACAGCCAGCCAGGCTTCAACATATCTCATGAAGCTCTAGAATTCATTCTTAAAAATTTTTATGAATTTTTCGAAAACTATATATTTTTTTTGTTTTTTCGAAAATAAAACATAAAATAAAATTATCCAATCTAAGCAACAAGATGAACCGTTAGTTGTTCAAACTCGAACAATCCCCGGCAACGGCGCCAAAAACTTGGTGCACGAAATTGTGATCACACTTTTCACAACTCCACACAACTAACCAGCAAGTGCACTGGGTCGTCCAAGTAATACCTTACATGAGTAAGGGTCGATCCCACGGAGATTGTCGGCTTGAAGCAAGCTATGGTCATCTTGTAAATCTTAGTCAGGTAGATTCAAATGGTTTTGAGGTTTTGATAATTAAAAGATAAATAAAACATAAAATGAAATAGAGATACTTATGTAATTCATTGGTGGGAATTTCAGATAAGCGTTTGGAGATGCTTTGTTGATTCTGAACCTCTGCTTTCCTATTGTCTTCTTCCAATCATGCGTGCTTCCTTCCATGGCAAGCTATATGATCCTCTCGGATGAAAAATACCAGGTACGATCTCTGCACGGCTAATCAACTGTCAGATTTCTCGTCTCGGATGAAAAATATCAGGTACAGCTACTGCACGGGTAATCATTTGTCGGTTCTCACTAGCGTCGGAATATGATCTCTCTATCCTTTTGCACACTGTCACTGCGCCCAACATTCGCAAGTTTGAAGCTCATCACAGTCATCCCTTCCCAGATCTTACTCGGAATACCACAGACAAGGTTTAGACTTTTCGGATCTCAGGAATGGATGCCAATTGCTTCTAGCCTATACCACGAAGGTTCTAATCACGAATTTGGATGCTCTGTTGTCAGGAGAGATGATGCGAATCGTGGCTTAGAGACCCAAGAGAATATACTCCGGTTGTCATCCAATAACTACGTTGAACATCATGTAGACCGCTTTGTAGTCGTTAGGCACGCGGATCTTGGCTAAGCGAGTAACGAAGATAGTGGGTGATTGTCACGGGTCACCCCTTCATTCTGACTTAACTGAATTAAGTACGAGATTATATCTTGGAGAAGAAGTAAGCATGAATTGAAAGAGAAACAATAGTACTTGCATTAATTCATGAAGAATAGCAAAGCTCCACACCTTAATCTATGAGGTGTAGAAACTCCACCGTAGAAAATACATAAGAGAAAAAGGTCTAGGCATGGCCGAATGGCCATCCTTCAAATGTAACATAATTAAGATGATAAAGTATGCGAATACAATAGTAAAAAGTGCTATTTATACTAAACAAGTTACTAGGGATTATAGAAAATAAGTAACTAAGTGCAGATAGTGCAGAAATCCACTTCCGGGGGCCACTTGGTGAGTGTTTGGGCTGAGCTTTGAAGCTTTCACGTGTATAGGCCATTCTTAGAGTTAAACGCCAGCTTGGGTGCCAGTTTGGGTGTTTAACTCCAGTTCTGGTGCCAGTTCTGGCGTTTTACTCTAGAAAAGGGTCTCTGATTGGCGTTTAACGCCAGTTTGGGCCATCAAATCTCGGGCAAAGTATGAACTATTATATATTGCTAGAAAGCCCAAGATGCCTACTTTCCAACGCATTTGAGAGCGCGCCAATTGGGCTTCTGTAGCTCCAGAAAATCCACTTCGAGTGTAGGAGGGTCAGAATCCAACAGCATCTGCAGTCCTTTCTCAGCCTCTGAATCAGATTTTTGCTTAGGTCCCTCAATTTCAGCCAGAAAATACCTAAAATTACAGAAAAACACAGAAACTCATAGTAAAGTCTAAAAATGTGATTTTTGCATAAAAACTAATAAAAATATAATAAAAAGTAACTAAAACATACTAAAAACTATGTAAGAACAATGCCAAAAAGGGTATAAATTATCCGCTCATCAGGTTCAAAAGGATTAAACAAAAATTCAAAGAGTTCAGAAGGAAAACAGTAAACGGGGTGTGAAAAATATGTGAAAAAATAGTTAAGGCTTAATGGCAAACTGTAATTGACTAAACCCTAATTCCTTAGTGATTCAGTCTCCTCTAATCTAATCAACCACCAATTCCTTGGTCACTTAATATAGATTAAAGGGTTCAATTCTAGTTTATTGACCATAAAAACTCTAATTATCCAAATATAAGTGGATTATATGTCATGTATCCCGTTAAGTCCAAGCAATTAGTGGCTTAGGAGGAATTTACTTTCAAGCTAGTATTCAAGTGAGATAAATTTTATAAGAATCAACAAGAATTCATGTAGAATGAGAATTATTTTCCAATATATTCAAATTCATGAAATGAAGAACGAAAGTAATCCTTGAAACTAAATCAATATATTAATTAAATAGAATAGTAATGGTATCAAACCATAGAATAAACAGAGTTCCTAACTTTAACCTAGGAGGTTTAGTTGCTCATGACTCAGAGAGAAAACTAGGGTCCAAAAAGTGTGAAAGTGCAGAATGAGGTTCGAGAGAAGAGATCCCCCGAAGGGCAAAATCTTTTTCCTTTTATATCTAACCTAATTTGATTTGAAAATAAAACAAACTAATAATCACTAAAACCCAAAATATTGTGTTTGAGACTAGAAATACTTAAAACAAAATAAAATATAATAATTAAAAGCCAAATCTAACTAAAGATGCTCCTTTGGGTGAGGTTGATCTGAGTTGCTGCCACTAAACGCCAGATTCGGCGTTTAGCGCCCCAGGTGGCAAAAACTTCAATTTCAATTCTGTCTTCCTGGCACTAAATGTCAGGCTTGGCATTTAGTGCCCCTGATGGTAGTGGCTCCTATTCATTTTTTACTTCCTGGCGCTAAACGCCAAGCTTGGCATTTAGCGCCCCACAAGGCAGAGGCTTGTTACGAATCACAAGGCTCCTGGCACTAAATGCCCAAGTCCGTGTTTAGCGCCATCTTGGCAGATCCGAAATTCTTCTCTTTTCTTGCACACAAATTCTGCCAAACCGATCCAAACTACCTGAAATAATTAAAACACTAAAGCGACTCAAAATAGCATCCAAATAGACTTTAAACACTAAAATCTAATTAAAACTCAATAAAGAAAAGATGCTTACGCATCGGGATCCCCTAAAAATGTTTTGTTATCCAAATAAGGAGCCCGAGCCCAACACTCATGAAACAGGCCCACTACGCTCTCCTCCAACTCAGATAAATCATTTACTTTATACTTAACTATTACAGGTTTCTCCTCCCAGTATAAAGGAAAACAAGGTTCCTCGTTCTCGTCAAGGAAGAAAGGTCGGACATCTTCAACAGTTCGGATTTTGAAAAAGTATTTTTTAAAATCGTGGAAGGACTCGTCAAAAATAGAGAAAACTTTTCTACGCTGAATAGCACGAAAGGAGAGTCAACCTATCTTTTTGGAACCAAAAGACTTGGTTAACATAAAGAGGTAAAAGAAGACTTTAAGAGAAGGTCGAACATCCAGTTTCCGATAATAAAGCTGTTATATTTTCAGAAAAGCCCATGAATTAGGACGTTGCAAGCCCAAAGGACATTAACTTCAAAATCAGAAAAGGGAAGTCTAACATCTAGCTTAGTGAAAAAGCAATCATAGGCGTAAAAGAAAGGACCTTCCGACCTATCAAGTGGGGGAAAATACACCCTCTCCTCAGGATCAGTAACCACTATTTTATAATTCTTCTCCTCCTCCCGGTTTTTATACAACCTATGGTGCCTACGAAAGGCCTCGGCATACTCTCTATCAATAACAGGGATGGGAGTAAGAACAGAAATATCTACCCAGGTCAGGTGAGAGGGAACTTTGGTAGACATGTTGTGAATAACATATCGTGACATAAAGCTATACCTACAAATACAACAAACAAAGAAATCATCACAAAAGAAGTCAAATACCAGACAAAGGAAGTTAAATTTGCTATCAATAGAACAAAAACTATGATTTCAAAAATGGTTTTTCAACAAAGAAACCCAAGATATTGAAATGGCATCACTTTCAAACAAGCAAAAGCGATACCATTTGGGGACAATACAATTATAGTACACAGCAACGACAGTTTCAAATAGCTTCAAGATATAACATGTAGCGAAGGAAATGCAAAAGTCTCCATTACCAACAACATTTCAAATCACTATTCAAAGTATCATTCAAAAACAAGGAAATACAAGAACTACCCAGAGCAAATTGAAAATAGAAAACAAGAAAAATGGACAAAAGCACCAACTTTGATGAAACGAGGAAACAGAAGGGTGCGTCAAACAGCAAGAATCATGAATGTTCCTCTCCAAAACACAAATTAAATCTTTAAAAGATTCAAGATGGAGAAATCTTGAACTAGAACACAGTTATGAATGAAGATCGAAGAAAGTGAAAGAAGGAAGCAAGTAACACAGCAAACTAAAACATTTTCAGAAATGAAAAAGAAGGAAGAGGGAAGAGATGAAGCTTTTATAAGAGACAAGGGACAAAAAAGATATTTCACACCCCTTTTTAAAAGCCACGTGTGGATCCCCAGGAAATTGCCACGTAACGTGTGCCATGTCATCAAAATGGCAACATTTCAAAATTTAAAATACGTCGAGTACCCGACCTCATGAAGGCAGCGTACCCAACAGAGGAAGCAGGAACCACAAATGCTTGAACCTGACCTCATGAAAGCTCGGATTCAAGCAGGAGCATTGTTCATACCTTGGCCCAAAAATAAATCCAGGCCTAATAAGGATAAACGGCCCACCCAATAATGGTGGCCTCTTCCCCTTGTCCGACTTTTGAAGAGGTCAGACGTGACAAGAAGGTCCAGCCTTAATTATCTGAATGATTAACTGCCTCTCTAAATCTCTCCTACTATCTCTATCTTATCTAGAAAATAGATCCAATGAACTCCCAAGATAAAGGAACGATTGTCCACCAACAAAGGTGGAACTACTACAAAAAAGTGGTTATCTATTCTACTATAAATACACTGACACCCCTCAGGTATATTCAAGTCCCAATCTAATAAAAAACCTACTCAAAGCCCTTTCTAACTTTAGTATCAGAGTCTCTTGTAGGTACCATCTCCACCTCCTCACAAAGAACTCGGACGGTGGCAGCTCGGCACTAGAACAAGTCGGACACTGCCTCAGAAGGAGTCTGAACCTCACGTTCAAGCCCAAATCACCGTTTTAGGTAATCCCCAGAACAAGTATGTACTTTAAATGAGATTCGTTTGATCTTTTGTGTTTTTTAATCCAACGGTGGAGATCACCCTGAATCTAATTTTATTTGATTGGCTAGCTAATGCCGTTTGGAGCCTTTGTGTTAGTGGAGTAACTTTAGAAATGTTAGCTTTTGATGGTTATTATTGTTAGATCTGAATTGTTTTTGGGTTTAATAGGAAAAAATTGCAATCGGATAGGTTAAAATTTATTCAAGTTAAGTATCCTATTAATTAAATGTTTGTTAAATGACAATGAACAGTGATGGAAAAGATTCAATGCTAAACGAACATCACAAAAATCAGTGGCGGATCAATGTTAGTGGACAGCAGTTGTCGGAGTTCGACCAGGAAATGAGATAGGCTTCCTACATTCTTTCTTGCATACAAGAAATGCATTAAAGGAGCACCCGCGGACTGGTTTGATGGCGGATAGTATGAGTTGGTTATGTCATCATCGGAACCGGACTCGATCCATATGAAATAAGAGGAGTGGTGGTTCAGGTTAGGATTAGCTTGGCCAAAGAGGATCGAAGAAGAAGGATCCAAGCGTCATGGAGAAGCTGGGTGAGAGACTCACGAAGGAGAGAGAGAAGAGGTTTTGGGTCAGACGGGGCATCTTGACACATAGCTGGGTTGGGCTTGGTTTCAGCCAATACCAATGTGAAAAAAATAATGTGTATATTTTTCTAAAACCAATGTTGGATTAATGGACTGGGCTATTCATGTTATAAAAAATATACAAATTCTTTAGTATATCTATAGACGTTCTCACTTTTCTAAACAAAAAGATGAAAAAAATACTCACATTTAAAAGTTATAATTAGTAGATGAATAAGTTAAAAGAAATATTAAATTATAAAATGATATAATAATTACAATATTTGGTAAAATCAAAATAGTTGAGTAATGAACATGAAGATATTTTTAATTGATTCCTCTACTTGTTAAATATACATAAGAAAAAATTTGTCGCATGTACACAAAAAATTTATCAAATTTATCATGATGTATAAAATTACCAGAATAGTTGAGTAATGAACATAAGCATATTTATTAATTGATTCTTCTATTCGTGCCATATACTATACTTGGTATTATAAGGTTAGTATTACATATTATTTTATTTTAACCTTAGAGAAAAGTATATTAAATTTGTTTGTTGTGTAAAGTCTGAAGCTTTACATGTTTTTTTATCCCATTCCTCTCATATTCTCCATTCATCCAAACAATTTAATAGAAAATATATGTGTGTGTTTTATTTAATGTAATATTATGCTATCCTAATAATTATAATATTGATTTCTCTTATTATCTGGTCTTATCCAGAAGCATTGGTAAGTAAATGTATAAGGGACTGAACTCTAATGTCTGTTTATGTAAATTGAAAAAGAGCTAATAGGACCAAACAGAAAGAATTATGGTCGTCTCTTGATATTCTCCAATGACCCAACCTTCTTGCAAACGGCTGGAACATCCAAGAACAACAGAAAGATAAGGAACGAAGTCATTGAGTTTGAATCTCCCCTTAATCTCCATCCCTATGACATATGGGTCAAGATTGCCACGAAGGTAACATCCAATTTGGTTCAGGAACTGTCCAAATAAAGGCAACTTGCAAGGTTTTTCTGGATACAGCGAGATCTAACGCTGTCTACAAGCATGTGACGATGTGGTATTTACTGATAAACCATTATTTTATGGTTTATTTTGTATCGAATTGAGTGGATTTTGTTAACTATGCTCACACTTATCCATATAAATTGCATGTTTTTTAGATTCCTACCTAATTTTGTGCTAAGAATGAAAACATGCTTCCTAGGCCTTAAAATTGCTAATTTTTAATTCTCTCTTATTATCATTCGATGCCGTGATGTGTTTGTTAAGTGATTTCAGAGTTTATAGGACAGGAATGGCTTAGAGGATGGAAAGGGAGCATGCAAAAGTGGAAGGAGCGCAAAGAATTAAAGAGTTAAGAAGCTGGCTGATCCACTATTTCATGGTTTATCTTGTACTCAATTGAGTAGTTTTTATTAACTCTTGACCTACTTATTCATCCTATTTGCATGGTTTTACGTTTTCCTTCCTAATTTGTGCTCTGATTGAAAACATGTTTCCTGGGCCTTTAAATTGCTAATTTTATTCCTCTCTTATTACCATTCGATGTCGTGATATGTGCGTTAAGTGATTTCAGGAATTACAGGGCAGGAATGGCTTAGAGGATGGAAAGGAAGCATGCAAAAGTGGAAGGAATAAAAGAAATTGAAGGAATTGCAAACCTGTCATCCCTGACCTCTTTGCACTCAAATGGTCATAACATGAGCTACAGAGGTCCAAATGAGGCGGTTCCAGTTGCGTTGGAAAGCTAACGTCTGGGGCTTCGCAATGATATATAATTTTCCATAGCTGCCCTGAATCCAGGTGATGCGAACGCGTGGGTCACGCAAACGCGTGACCTGGTAAAAACGCAATCTACGCTAACGCGTGGACGACGCTTCCGCGTGACTTTTTTGACCCATTTTTTCGGCCCAGAAAATACAGACTAGAAGCTATAAAGTGGGGGAATCAATCTATTCATTCATTGAACAACAAAACATACAACATTCATATTCATAATTTTAGGTTTTAGATGTAGTTTTAGAGAGAGAGAGGCTCTCTCCTCTCTCTTAGGATTAGGTTTTAGAATTTCTATTATGTTTAGGCTACTTTTCTTCATTCCAGGTTCAATTTTCCTTTAATTTAATTTCTCTTCTACTTTTGTTTACTTTATCACTTAGTTATTTATTTTCCCAATTTAATTTATGAATTTCCATGTTAGATTTGATTTCTTTTGTTTAATATAATTTGAGGTATTTCAGACTTATGATTGTTTTCTTTAATTTATTAATGCTTTTGATTTATCCAAATTATTTTCATTCAAGTAGATTTTCTTCCCTTTTGGCTTTGGTTGAATAATTGGTGACACTTGAGTTTTCAAACTCAGCTGTTGATTAATATTTGAAGTTTGCTGGTTGATTTGAATCCCTCTAAAGCTAGTCTTTCCTTAGGAGTTGACTAGGACTTGAGGAATCAAATTGATTAGCCCACTTGACTTTCCTTTATTTAGTAAGGGTTAACTAAGTGGGAGCAAAATCTAATTCTCATCACACCTGATAAGGATAACTAGGATAGGATTTCCAGTTCTCATACCTTGCCAAGAGTTTTCTTTATAATTATTAATTTATTTTTCTTGCCATTTAAATTACTTGTTCTCTATTTCAAAAACCCAAAAATATACAATTTCCATAACCAATAATAAATCATACCTCCCTGCAATTCCTTGAGAAGACAACCCGACGTTTAAATACTTCGGTTACAAATTTTATTGGGTTTTGTTACTTGTGACAACCCAATTTTTGTACGAAAGAATTCTCTGTTGGTTTAGAACTATACTTACAACGCTGTTATATTTATAAAAATTCTTTACTAGCGGAAAATCCATTCGTCAAAATGGCGCCGTTGCCGGGGAATTACAAATGTGTGCCTTATTATTGGTTATTGTAAATATTTGCTTTTTGCTTGTTTATTTGCTTTTATTTTTTGTTTTTATTTTTTATTTTTCGTAAATTAAGAGGTTATTGGTTTTTATTTAGTTATTAAAATTTTCGAAAATAATGTTCCTTGTTCTTTCTTGATCTTCAAGTTGTTCTTGGTTGTTTTCTTCGTTTTGATCTAAAACTTTTAAGTTTGGTGTCATTTTATTGTTTTTCTCTTTCCTCATTAAATTCAAAAATATTTTTTCTCTTTATTTTAATTGATTTTTTCGAAAATTACAAAAAAAAATTCAGATTTTTATTTTAAAATTTTTTATCTTATCTTATCTTAGTTTTAAATTTCAAAATTTTAAAAATCAAACATTTTCAAAATTTAAATCTTTTTCAAATCTTTATCTTATATTGTTGACTTTTTCAAAATTCAAATTTCAAAAATTTAAAATTCAAATTTCAAATTTCAAATTTAAAAATTCAAATTTCAAAATTTCAAAACCTTTTAATTTAAAAACTTATCTTCTATTACCTAACTTATCTTATCTTTTTTTTTAATGTTAAAAATCTTTTTAAACCTTTTCTCTTATTTTATTTTATTTTCCTTTGCTTGTTTATTTGTTTTTATTTTTAATTTTTATTAGTTACTATGAGTTCTCACCTCCGTCGCTTTGAGTTTGGTCCTAATGCTGTTGAAAGGAATAGAAGCTATAACAGGAACATACATCAAGATTAAAACAATCAAAGATGGAAGGAGCCACGAGGATCTGATCAACCCTTTCGGCAACAACACCTTCCAAGATACCATGGACAACGACCATCCTACAATGCATGCCAAGACAATAGTATTGGTAGACCCCTTCGTGACAACCAACATCCACCAAATTACTATGGTCAGGAGCCATTCCGAGGTGCATACCAAGATGATAGATATGGTGGACCCCCTTGTAGTTACCAACAAGTCCCACCATATGCTTATGAACCACCTCCTCAACACAACTCTGGACCACCATACTCACAAGCCACCTACAACCATTCACCTCCATATGACCCTAATCCTTATCCACCACCCCAATCTCCATTGGATAACAATAAACTCATCTCTAACATCATTGGTCTCACCTATACACTCCAAAATCTTATATCCCGCATGAACCAACCCTTTACCTCCAATATTCAATCCTCAAGCTTTAGTGCACTTCCTTTTCAACCACATAATCATCTTCCCATTCCATCACCACCCTCCATGGAAGAGCACCCACATCCATCAATCCAAGAGCAAGATGATCCCAGCTATGCTATTGACAAGGAACAAGAGAAAAGGTATCGTCTTCGCGAATTCATACTTCATAAGAAGCTAGAGGAGGCCCTAAAGGTGAAGGTAGTAGAGACCCTTGAAGTCGAAGGAGTTGTTGAAGAATTAGTGAAGGAAGACATCAAGGGGGAGTCTGATTTTGTCTTAGAGCAAGAGGAGGCCCAAAGTGTGGAGATAGGAGAGACCCTTGAAGATGAAAGAATAGTTGAAAGGAGTTGTCATGGAAGAGGAATCATCAAGGATGAGTACGATTTTATACTAAAACAATTGGACAAAGCAGTAATTATTGAAGAGAAAAAAGTGGTTGAAGATTTAGGAGATGCGGAACCTCCATGGGAACCTCAAGTTATAGAACCTCCCTTCAAGGAGCTTGAAATTATTGTTAAAGAGGGCGTACAAACCTCCAAGGCAGATCATGGTTGAAGACTTTGCAGAGGTTGATAAGGAGATGGAGATTAAAGAAGAAGAAGCATGGCCTCTCATGCTCTTGGTAAGCAATACAGAAGAGATTAAATTGAAAGAAAGCTACCAAGAGGAAGCGGTTGAAGTTGAAGAGGCTTGCAAAGAGGTGGAAATTGTCAAGGGAGAGCTCGAGGGAATGGAGCTGGAAATCACCTTGCCAAAGTTGTTAGAGACCTCCCCCCCCCCCCCAAAGCCATCACCGTCCATCCCTTCATTCAAGTGGGTAAATCTCTCATCTCTAAGCTTAATTAGCTCACTTGAATATGCTTTGCTTGAGACGGATGGACAACTTAGAGCTCTTTGTGGCTATAAGAGCAAGTGGGAGATGGTTAGTGGTAGGAATTGTCATGCAAGGTTCAATATGGTTGCATGCTCCAAATTGAAGTACAAAGGTTGGTACAAATCTCAATTGAATGGGTCTAGGAAGCTGTTTGGATGCCTAAGTGAGAATTCGGATTGCTTACCACCCGGTTGGAACAAAGATGGTCAACAAGAAGACGGGTGCAAAAGCAAGGTTTGGAACCCCGAAATTCAGTCTAGAAATCAACACTCTTGGGGGCTTGTCACTTGCTTTAACCTGCTAGAAGGATTTCTGCACCTAGTTTGGGATCCGGAGGCCATTGGAATTACAAACATTGGTGGGGATTCAAGGATCAATACAAGCACAAGCCACCATGACAAGGAGCTCACCAAATGTCCAACTTAAGGACTTTAACTAAAAGTGCTAGGTGGGAGACAACCCACCATGGTATAATCGTTCCTTTTTTATTCTTAATCTTATTTTATTTTATTTTTTTCATTCATAATCTCTGCATATAGTCTTCATTCACATTTGCATTAAAAAAAATGCACGCGACGCGTCTGCGTCATATGTGCGTTTTGAAGAAAAGAAAATTGAACAGAAAGTCACGCAAAAGCGTGGCTGGAGGCGTGCCTTAGGCACAAATATGCCCACACAACCGCGTCGCTGACGCATCCGCGCCGTTTGCAAAATAGCCTCCCCACGCATCCGCGTCAACCACGCGAACGCATGGCCCAGCAAAATCGACGTAAAGAGGTGTATGGCAGAGAGTTATAATGGAGCTGGGCTGGAAAATTGCTAGAAGCACAAGCCCTATCACGCGAACGCGTGCCCCACGCGTCCGCGTCAATTTCAAAATATGGCCATTCACGCGATCACGTCAACCACGCGAACGCGTCACCCAGATTTTTGGCAAAATGCATTTAAAACAGAGAGTTGCGCGAACACGAGGCTGCACTCGCGCCAATAGCACAAATCAGGTCACGCGATCGCGTGAACTACGCGTCCGCGTCACCTGAAATTATCACAAACCACGCGAACGCGTGCTCCACGCATCTGCGTCGCCTACGCTGCACAACTTATCCAGATCAGCGCCAACTATCTTATCTTTTCTTCCCCAAATCCTAATTCTTTCTTTCCCTTTCTTATTTCTTTCTTCTTCCTTCTTACTTTCTTTTTCTTCATCTCTTTAACTTCTCATCCCTCTTCACTTCCATTCTATTTTATTTACTTTATTTGCATACTTTCATCCATTGCATTTTAATTTTGTGCATATTTTTATTTTCTTTTCTAAATTTATTATTTTACCATTGGTGTTAAATTTTCTTATTCAACTGTTACATCTTTTCTTGAATTATTTTGGTGCTTAGTGACTTGCTTTACACTGTTGGGTAATATTTTATATTGTCTTTCTTTACCTACTCTTCCCCTTTTGTTGCAAATTTTTTGTAACATTGATATGTCATCTGCTTCCACTGTTTTCTCAATTGTATGTTGTAGCTACCATGTAATTGTGATCCTCATTATTTGGCATTAACCCAACCATATTTTATTTGTTTTTTATCTTTCTTTCTGGGTTAATTTTCTTCTTTTCCTCTACTTTCAGGCTGGCCACCGAGAAAGGGAAAGGGAAAGCTTCTAAATGGGGAGACAAACAAGTCCATCAGCACAATCTTTAGAGAAAAGCATTAGTTGAAGCAACCCTTCCACTTGTACATCTTAGCATGCACCGAGGACGGTGCAATCTTTAAGTGTGGGGAGGTCGATACTGATCTCCATGGGTTAGTTATTTTCTTCTCAACACCAATGTCTTATTTTCTTTATTAGTTCATTGTTGCATCTGCATATTTGATTACATGTTTTCTTGATTTTATGCATTTAGTTACTACTTGGTTAAAGTAATATTTTCTTTTTCAAGAAATTTTTATAGTATTTCACTAATTTAAATTGAAAACTTTTTTTTCTGTTAAAACTTGTTTGAAGTTGTATTTGGAACATAGTTTAAAAAGCTAAGAACACACAACTCGTGAGATTTTGAGCCTAATTACATTGTTACATTATTTAACCATAAATATTTTATTCTTGTGTGTTTGCTTCTCTATGATTGTAATCTTTATTTTGTTTCATCCTATATGTCCAATATTTAGTGTATTTACATGCCTGCATATGATTGAGGCCATTATTTGATTTTTGCTCACTTATCCCAAATAAGCCTACCCTTTTAAATTACCTTTGTTAGCCACTTTGAGCCTTTTAATCCCATTTGTTCTATATTTTACCACATTACTAGCCTTAAGCAAAAAAACAATTAAATATCCCAATTGAATCTTTGGTTAGCTTAAGATAGAAATTGTGTGTTAATTAAGTATGGAAAGATTGTGGGAGAACAAGGGTTAATAAGGGAATGTGTCATGATAAAATAATGGGAATTTGGGTACCTACTCATGTGAAACTATAAAAATTAAAAATTCATATGCATTGATAAGCTATGTTTATTTTCATGCTAAAAAAAATAATACTCAATAAATAAATAAATAAATAAGGGGACAAAATTACCCTAATTCTAAGTTAAGTTAAGCTCTAAGATCAATGCATATGTGATAAAAATTAAAAGAAAGTTGATGCATGAGTATGTAATGCAAAAGCGGAAAATTTTGGGTAGCTATGCATGATTCTTGAGTTATATAGAGTATATGTATGTTAGGTGAAAGCTTAGGTTAATTAAAGATTCAATTTATAGCTCACTCAGCCATATATATATATATATATATATACCCTTACCCTTACCTTAGCCCCATTACAACCTTGAAAAGACCTCATGATGTTTGCATTGGCACATTAAATATTGTTGATTGGTTAGGTGAAGAACAAGGTTTAGAAAACATGATTAGAGAAGAATAGAGTGATTACCCTATACACTAGAGTGACTAGAGAGCATATACACCATCAGTAAGGGTTCAATGCTTGATTCTATGTTCCCTGCTTTCATGAGCTATCTTCTTACAAGTTTACTTGTCTTTTATTGTATAATTTGAATTAGTGGAATTTGATTTATGTTTGTCTTGAAGAGCTTATTTACTTTTAACCAAGTAGGTAGATACATTTTGCATGTAGTTGCATTCACATAGATAGGTTGCATTTCATATTCTTTACCATTCCTCTTCACTCTCTTATAGCTTCTCTTGAGCTTAGCATGAGGACATGCTAATGTTTAAGTGTGGGGAGGTTAATAAACCACTATTTCATGGTTTATCTTGTGCTCAATTGAGTGGTTTTTATCAACTCTTGACCCACTTATTCATACTATTTGCATGGTTTTACGTTTTCCTTCCTAATTTGTGCTCTGATTGAAAACATGTTTCCTGGGCTTTTAAATTGCTAATTTTAATCCTCTCTTATTACCATTCAACGCCGTGATATGTGCGTTAAGTGATTTCATGGATTACAGGGCAGAAATGGCTTAGAGGATGGAAAGAAAGCATGCAAAAGTGGAAGGAATAAAAGAAATTGAAGGAACTGCAAAGCTATCAGCCCTGACCTCTTCGCACTCAAATGTTCATAACTTGAACTACAGAAGTCCAAATGAGGCGATTTTAATTGCGTTGGAAAGCTAACGTCCGGGGCTTCACAACGATATATAATTTGTCATATCTGCTTCAAAGCCAGATGACGCAAGAACGTCAGTCACGCAAACGCGTGACCTGGCAAAAACGCAATCCACGCTAACGCGTGGACGACGCTTCCGCATGACTTTGCAGTGATCTGTACGTACCAGAAATCGCTGGGGGCAATTTCTGGGCTGTTTTTGACCCAGTTTTCGGACCAGAAAATACAGATTAGAGGCTATAAAGTGGGGGAATCAATCCATTCATTTATTGAACAACAAAACATACAACATTCATATTCATAATTTTAGGTTTTAGATGTAGTTTTAGAGAGAGAGAGAGGCTCTCTCCTCTCTCTTAGGATTAGGATTTAGAATTTCTATTATGTTTAGGCTACTTTTCTTCATTCCAGGTTCAATGTTCCTTTAATTTAATTTCTCTTCTACTTTTATTTACTTTATCACTTAGTTATTTATTTTCCCAATTTAATTTATGAATTTTCATGTTAGATTTGATTTCTTTTATTTAATATAATTTGAGGTATTTCAGACTTATGATTGTTTTCTTTAATTTATTAATGCTTTTGATTTATCCAAATTATTTTCATTCAAGTAGATTTTCTTTCCTTTTGGCTTTGGTTGAATAATTGGTGACACGTGAGTTATCAAACTCAGCTGTTGATTAATATTTGAAGTTTTCTGGTTGATTTGAATCCCTCTAAAGCTAGTCTTTCCTTAGGAGTTGACTAGGACTTGAGGAATCAAATTGATTAGCCCACTTGACTTTTCTTTATTTAGTAAGGGTTAACTAAGTGGGAGCAAAATCCAGTTCTCATCACACTGATAAGGATAACTAGGATAGGATTTCCAATTCTCATACCTTGCCAAGAGTTTTCTTTATAATTATTAATTTATTTTTCTTGCCATTTAAATTACTTGTTCTCTATTTCAAAAACCCAAAAATATACAATTTCCATAACCAATAATAAATCATACCTCCCTGTTGGGTTTTGTTACTTGTGCCAACCAAATTTTTGTACAAAAGGATTCTCTGTTGGTTTAGAACTATACTTACAACGCTGTACGCGTGGCTGACGCGTGCGCGTGACCAGGAGCGTCGTCCACTGACGCATACGCATGACTGATGCGTACGCATGGCCAGTGCAGAGTTCAAATGATGCGTACGCGTGACAAGCGGCACGTGTCTCAGTAAAGGGAAAACGATGGGGGCAATTTCTGAGCTGATTTTTGGTCCAATTTCGGGCCCAGTTTGCAAATTAGAGGCTGGGAGTGAAGGAGGATGGATCATTCCATTCATTCATTCATTGACAGACATTAGTTAGAGATAGATGTAGAATTCTAGTGAGAGAGGCTCTCTCCTCTCTCTAGGTTTTAGGGTTTCTTCTTTTATTTTCAATTTCATCTAGGTTTAGGTTCCACTTCTTATCTTGACCCAAGTTTCTCTTTTAATTTCTTGTTATTACTTCTTTTCTTTCTTAGTTTTATATGTTGTTTCCTTTACCTTGTTGCTTTATTGTTCATGACTCCTTATTGATTCCAATTTTCTTTTAATGCACTTTGAGGTATTTTATGTTTATTGTCTCTTTCTTTAATTTGTTGTTATTGTTTCCTTGCAATTGTTAGTCTTAGATTTTACTATTTCTTGTTAATTTTCTATGTTTTTATTTTGTGCCTTCCAAGTGTTTTACAAAATGCTTGGTTGGATTTTAAAATAGATTTTTGTGTTCTTGGCTTGGATTGAGTAATTTGGATACTCTTGAATTGTTAAAGTCTCTTGTTGATTGGTGATTGAAGATTGCCGGTTAGCTTGAACTTCACTAAATCTAGTCTTTCACTATGAGTTGACTAGGACTTGTGAACTCAAGTTGATTGTATGCACTTGACTTTCCTTCATTGGTTAGAGGTTAACTAAGTGAAGGAAATTTACATTTACCATCACAATTGAGGATGATAATGAGGATAGGAATTCTAATTCTTACCTCTTGCTAAGACTTTTTTTTGTTGCTAGTTTATTTTCTTGTTATTTACATTCCTTGTTCATCATTCAAAACCCCAAAAATACTTTCCCACAACCAATAATAACTATACTTCCCTGCAATTCCTTTGAGAGACGACCAAAAACTTGACAGAGGATTAATGTCGGTAAAGAATTTCTCGATAAAATTGTGTTGCAAGTATAGTTCTAAACTGACAAACAATCCTCGGTCAACGTTTAGTTTATTTGTCACAATGTAAACCAATAAAAATAACCGAAGTATTTAAACCTCGGGTCGTCTCTCAAAGGAATTGCAGGGAAGTGTAGTTATTATTGGTTGTGAGAAAGTATTTTTGGGGTTTTGAATGATGAACAAGGAATATAAATAACAAGAAAATAAACTAACAACAAAAAAAGAGTCTTAGCAAGAGGTAAGAATTGGAATTCCTATCCTCATTATCATCCTCAATTGTGATGGTAAATGTAAATTGCCTTCACTTAGTTAACCTCTAACCAATGAAGGAAATTCAAGTGCATATAATCAACTTGAGTTCACAAGTCCTAGTCAGCTCATAGTGAAAGACTAGATTTAGTGAAGTTCAAGCTAACTGGCAATCTTCAATTACCAATCAATAAGAGATTTTGATAATTCAAGAGTCTCCAAATCACCAACCTAAGCCAAGAACACAAAAATCTATTTTAAAATCCAACAAAGCATTTTATCAAACACTTGGAAGGCACAAAATAAAAACATAGAAAATTAACAAGAAATAGTAAAATCTAAGACTAACAATTGCATGAAAATAATAACAACAAATTAAAGAAAATGACAAAAAACATAATCACCTCAAAGTGCATTAAAAGGAAATTGGAATCAACAAGGAGTCATGAATAATAAAGCAACAAGGTAAAGGAAACAACATATAAAACAAAGAAAGCAAATAAATAATAACAAGAAATTAAAAGAGGAACTTGAATCAAGATAAGAAGTGAAACCTAAACCTAGATGAAATTTGAAAATAAAAGAAGAAACTCTAAAACCTAGAGAGAGGAGAGAGCCTCTCTCTCTCTCTCTCTAAAATTCTACATCTATCTAAGAACTAATGTGTGTGAATGAATGAATGAATGGACTGATCCATCCTCCTTCACTCCTAGGCTTTAATTTGCAAACTGGGCTCAAAATTGGGCCAAAAATCAGCTCAGAAATTGCCCCCAGTGTTTTCTCTTTACTGAGGCACGTGCCGCTTGTCACACATGCGCGCCAGCCACGCGTACGCATCAGTCACACGCACGTGTCGGTGCCAGCTTCTCAACTCTTTAATTCTTTGTACTCCTTCCACTATTGCATGCTCCCTTTCCATCCTCTAAGCCCTTCCTGCGTTATAAACTCTGAAATCACTTAACAAACACATCAGGCATCGAATGGTAATAAGAGAGGATTAAAAATTAGCAATTTTAAGGCCTAGGAAGCATGTTTTCATTCTTAGCAAAAAATTAGGAAGGAATCTCAAAACATGTAATTTATATGGATAAGTGTGAGAATAGTTGACAAAATCCACTCAATTTGATATAAAATTAACCATAAAATAGTGGTTTATCATTTACCGCGAGAAAATTTTTCATATTTCCTTAACCGGTACGCAACCAAGTTCGTTGAACGCTGCTTGGAAACTAAAAATCAGAAAGCTTTATTTCAGGATGGGTTAATAGAGTATTTCTGGTTTGGCCACCCTGTTCTTGGAATGGAGGGCCACATTGAAGCCAGTTATGTTTGTGCTATCCTGCTACTAAGTGCTAACGAAGACGAAGAGCATAGAAGAAGGGGAGTTGAATTTTTTAAAGTTGTGCGTACTTCTAGAGTAGTCGGAAGGTCCAAAGTGGTCGTCAGGGATATGTTCCAAGAGTGGTAGATAAAAGAGAGACCTTTAGATCTTAGACAGCTCGTTACTTGTCAGTCCATCAAGTGCCCTACCGGCAGCGTTATGAGCGTTGTCAAAGATATTTCTAATGTTTTGTGTTTGCATTGCCTTGCTAATTATGAGGTGTTGGTCTTATTGGAAATGTTAATTTAAAAGTTTCTCAATTAGACAATGAATTAGCAGTTTGGTACATTGCTATTTTGTAATTCTTTTGTTCAAATGTGTTGTTCTTTCTGCTTCTCTTCTCTGATAGTGTAGTATTCATTATTTACCATAAATTAGTTCATTTACTGTTAATTATAATAATGCAATTTTTCTTATGAATGATTATCGTTCATTAACATCAGAATTAGTAACACATTATGGACAAAAACTATAATTCATCTGTATTCCATCTGAATATGCGCAATAACTTCAGACGGATTTGGGACGCATTTTGAAAAATATTAATTCTATCCCAAATTTGTCTATAATTAGTCTTAAATGCTTTTATTATAGTTAACCCTTCAAAGTAGCCAAAATTTTTTCCACAAATTTGGGACGAAAATAACATCATTTGTATATTTCGTTTGAAAGTGCATCAGTTTTCAAACGGATTTCAAATGTTTATTGAAAAATTTTAATATTTAGTATAAAAATATTGTTTATATTTTAAATTTATCTATGATTTGTCTCAAATATTTTTACTATTCCAAAATAAAGTTTCTTTTTTCTAAAATAACCTTAATTATATATAACTTATAAAACGGTACATTTTTTATTTTTAAGACTCAATTCCAAAACCTCTTAATCAAAATATGAAATAATCATCATACTGATTAACATCTCATTTATTATTATACATATTTTAAAAAATTAGATTAATAGGTACGTTAGTGCTTATTTATGCACCCGTCTTTTATAGTTACTAAATTTTTTTGCATTTACAAAATTAGTTTAATATGTTTTAACATTATTTATATATTAGTAAGATTATTTTTTAATCCACAAAAAAATATAGAATAAAATAAAATAAAAGTAAAACTAAACAAAATTCGATAGAATACATATATGCTAGATAACACTCTTATTTTTTGTTATTTTGAAAAATATTGTTTTTTGTTAGATTTAATCATATTTATGAGATTTTTTCTTTTTATTCTTTTATTTTTATTATATTTAATATTGAATTTCTGATACAAATTGTTATATACCATATTGTATTTAATTTTTATTTTTTTTAGTTACTTCATATTATATGTGTGTGGAATGAGTAATATAATTGAGGGGTCTTTAGCTTTCCTTTATATAGCTCGAGGTAGTTATCTTATATTATCCATTAATATAAAAGGGATATTTGGTTTCGAATGTTGATTTTACTAAATATTTATCTTTTAAGATTATTATGTAACGAAGATTTAAGAACATAATTTAATTCAAATATTTTAAAATTAGTATTAGATATATTTTTTTTTTTAAATCTATCTTTTAGATACCAATACTCCATAACTTATTGAGTATGTTCCCGTTGTAATCCTACCTTTTTTAATTTGTTAGTAAAAATTAGATATAATTTTAATTTTAAAATTTTTTTATATCTAGTTGTTTTAAAGCCACTTATTTACTTTGCGCCAAAAATCCAAATTTTATTCAAAACCGCCCTTTTGGTTTCAGGAGATTTTAGTTTTTCATCTCCTTCTCCCTCCTCCTATCACAGCTAGGTTACAGAGCTAAAAACCCAACCTTTATTCAGAATCACCTTTCGGTTTCAGGGTCAATTCTTGATCTCCTTCTCCCTCCTTCTATTATAGCTACAACCCTCACTCGCTCAAGGCTACAACCCTCACTCGCTCACACTACTCTGCCTCCTACCTATGGCCACCTTCGAACCTCTGGTCTCAGACCTCCACCACTCCAGCCTCCAATCTCGCACCTCAAATAACCTCCACCATCGTCAATCGCACTCTCAAGTAACAGCTCTCACACCGCTCTGCCTCCTGCATGTGGCCGCCTCCTCCGGTCTCAAAACTCACACCTCCGCAGCCTAAGACACCGCACCTGATGCGACCTCCACCCTCGTGCTTCGCTAGGTTGCCCTTGCCTCCTTTGTCTCTGTGTGCATCCTCTGCCAGGTACTAATTTTTGTGAGTAGTGATTGTTACTCAACTTTATTCATTGTTAATTTGCTTGTTAATGATGGTTTTCTTTCTAAGGATAAGATTAGGGGCTTATTAAAAAGTTAGGGTTTGTTATTAAATCTTTAGATAGTAGATCTACTATCTTCCATTTTTCATATAGGATAAACCAAGAGAATTACATGAAAAAACAACTTCTCAAAAGATTTTGGTAACTTCAATTCAATAAATAAGAACTGAGCCTGACCCAGATGAAAGAAAAAACCGAACCCCATACGACTGGAATGATAATAATGCTTAATCTATAACAGAATGAGGAAACTTAGATTTCTCACTAATAGACTGGCACCAATGAGACTGTGTACACGGTTGTGTTTTATTTCTTGGTTTGTGATAGGAAATATTGTGAATGGTTGGTGAATTTTCAAATTATTTAATGCATTGGTGACTTTTTGCATTGTTAACCAAAAATACAATTGAGTGTTAAAAAAATTGTCATTCAGTGATATATTTGTTTAGAACCTATCTCAGGTGGCTTAGAGATAAATAATATACTTATAATTGTCTACATGAGACTAATATATGGAATCAATTTTTGGTTCATAGATATAGCCCTATTTACATAGATCTTTAGGATGTTTGTATGTTATACAATTGGAATTGTTGATTTGATTCTTTCTCTTACATTATTGATAAAAGCCAAAGGTAATTAAATCACATAAATCAGTTTTTTTTGTTAGAGGTGTTTTGTAACCTAACAGTTTAAAGAGAGGTAAACTTAGATTTGAAAATGGTAGCCACAAACTTAACACTCTAAAATTATTGATTGGCTGCATGTGAAAGAAAGAACTGTGAAAGGCTATACCTAATAATTACTTTTCATATCATTTCAATTTAATCAATTGGATAAAGTAGTAATAATCTTGCTAAGAATGAGTGTTTTCTCCTGTTAAGGTGAAAGTATGTTGCCAGGAGAAAAACAACGAACTGTTGGTTTACCTGTTTTAAGAGAAAATAGTGTCAGCTAAAGGTCTTGAATGCACAAGGAGACTTTAAAGTGTGAGATATATCTAACTAATTTCAAGCAGTGTGGTTATTCATTTCTACGTTAAAATACTTCTCTTTCAAGTGATGATGCTTAAAACAATCTGAATAATCAACTGCATCCTAAGACTTTTTCCCTTATAAAATGTTGTCGACTTTACATGAATTATGAAATGGATTTTCTTGTAGGATTGAATATATTGAATTCTTTCATGTCTAATATTTCTTAGGAAATTCCAAAGAAAATTATTTGATAGTTGATGAAGTGTGATTTTTGTTCTGTTATAGGTCTCAAGAATTTGCCACTTATACATAGTTATGATAGCATTCAAGCTCTTTCCAAAATTATTGGAAAATTAGAGAGAGTGCATGACCTTGTGATTACTATAAGTTTATTCTTTCGGATATTTACCTATGTTAGCATCAAGTTATTTGTTTTTTAGTTTATGCAAACTATATTTGATTCTAAAATCAAGCCAAACATGTTACCTATAAGGGGGTATTTAATGTTTTTGCATTCAAAGATTAAGTAATATATACTTGACACGAGACATATTTATTCTGCCCAAAAAAAAAAATTCTCCCTTTGTTACAATTGCATTATGTAAACTTCAGGTAATTAGTAAATAATTAACCAATAAATTAATTATTATTTAAAGAAATTACAAGCTTAAATTTTATAGTTTAAAGAAGTAGAAATAATTAAAATATAAAATTTGACACTAATTTTAAAGATTTTGGCCCAAAACCGGGCCAACGAGCCGAATCAGTTGAACTGGACCTGAACTGGGCCCAAGGCCCAACCTATTAAAAACACAGAGAACGTGCTCTCCTTCTTTCGTTTCAGCACAAGGAGTCACGTTGAGGAAGAGAGAATCGGGAGAGAAAACCTAACGTCTCCGAAAATTCAATCGCCCGTAACTTTTAATCCAGAGCGCCGATTGATGAGCCGTCTGCGGCCACGCGTTCGTCTCAAAATTCTCTACAAAACCCACATATAAATTTGGTAAGAATCTAGCAATTTCTTACTCAGCCACTCTTCCCTAATTTCGAAATTTAAGGTTTTGAGTTTGATAGATTATGTGATTTTGATGTTCTAGGCTTGAGTTAGCTTGAGGAAACTATTGGATTTTGTTCATTTGATGTATGGATAAGGTAAGGAACTATTGAACCTGTTCCGAGGGTTACCTAAATTTGTAGGTCGATCTCAGTCGAGATCTTCTGTGCTGGTCGGAACCGAGGTGTCCGGTTGGTGAATGGCGACCGGAGCTGGTGCGTCCGACTTGTTGGACTGGTTGTGCTGCTGATCCTTTGCCACCGAAGGGTGGGGGTACCTGCAAGAGACTCCGATGCTTAAGTTAGCAAGGGTATTGAGCAGGTTTTTAGTATAATCAGAGTATGAGTTATACCTGGGTGCTCCAGTGTATTTATAGTATTGAGATGTGACCTTCGTTGAGGAAGATAAGTTAGTTATCTTATCTTATCTTTATCTTTAGAGTTGAGGTCAGCGTATCTTCATTGGAACTGCCCTTATCTCTATAGGCTTAGGCCGCCTTAGGATTTGGGTCGTGTTCCTCTATTTGGGCCTTTTACTGGGCTCTCTTGTTGATTTGGCCGAGCTCTCTGAGAAGAGGTCGGATAGTCTGACCTGAAGAGGTCGGTCGCTTTATCTCCAATCATCCCAGGTCGGATAGCTCGACCCAGGGTATGAACAGAACCCTTGTAAATTATTGATTTAGTGAACCCTATGATGATTATAGTGATATTGTATGAATTAGATTGTGTTCTTGTTGATTTGGAGTTCAATTGAGCGGTTTGGAACGAAATCCAGATGATTAAGCTTGAGAAATTGACGTTTGGAAGTTTGGAATTTATGAAAAGAGAGGTTTTTGAGGTGTTCCAAGCTTAGGGAGGAATCGGCCAAGGTGTGGTTTTGGTTTCCCGTAGTTAATGTTTAATGTCACGTGAAAGCTTAGGCTAGAAGACCTTAAGATGGGTATGAACTGAATGAATTATTGATGGATTATGACATTAATGAGTATAAACTAGTGATGATTGTTGATGTGTTGGGGGTTGATGGAGGGTTTATGAAATGGAATTGAACGGATTAGTTGAGAAATGTGTGGTTTGATTTTGAAATAATTTGATGCTGAAAATGATTTGAATCACCGAGAGGTGTTTGGTTTGGTGGTTGGGACCCTTGAGGGGCGACAGCAGTCCAAGTTTTTTAGGAGATGCTACCAATATTTTTAGGAAAATAGGAAGTTTCGTTTGAAGTGGTTAATTAGAAAGATTTGAATTTTTAAGGATTTTATAATTTGATTTTGAATTAGTAAGAAAAGGATTACGTTTTGAGTTTGCTTTATTTAAAAAAGAATGAATTGTGTTTTGAGTATGAATTGTTGATGAACGAAATGGAAGGTGTGATAATAAGGTTTGAAGTAATGAATTGTGGTTGAGAAAGTGAGAAAATGATGGTTTATAAATGAATGAGATATATGACCCCAGGTAAGAGGCAGTGGCGTTGTCCACTTGCTCCGGGAAGAGATGAGGAAGAAAAGTGGTGAAAACTGAGTTTGAATATGAAATTGAATGAATATGATAAATGAGACATGGTTGAGGTTGATTGATGGCAAGTATGTATGTATGTGTTTTCTCTCTGGTTATAAGGGTGACAGGGAACCTATTCCCTCTAATGGTGACAAAGCACATAATCCCTCTAATGGTGATAGGGCACATATTCTCTCCAATGGTGACAGGGCACATAATCCCTTTAATGGTGACAGGGCCCGTATTCCCTCTGATGGTATTAATGCGCGACAGAGAGATAGTGTCCAGGTTAGCTACTGGACATGTCGGGTTTGGCTATATAACTGACAAATAAGCTCATCAGTCATAGGACAGGCATACATCATGTGCATTTGTATATTTTGCTTGAGTGTGTATTGTTTTGGTTTGCTTAATTGCTTCACTTTGCTTATCTGCTACTTGTTCTACTTGCTGTAATTACACCTCTATTTGTGATTTTCTTGCTTGAATTGCATGTGTATATTTTTTGAGAGCCCCTCTTGGCGGAGGTGTGAGGGAGATTGTTCCACCGGTGATTCGGAGGATTGGAGGAGACAGAAAGTGAAGTGTTAAGTTAAAGTTAGATTTAGAACTTGAACACCTCAGATAACTTACTTAATTTCTGGTTTAGTTGGATCTTTAAGCTGAAATTTGAGTGTCAAAATTTTAGGAATGCCTCTGGCTTTCTCGGGACCTTTTATATTAACTATGCAGGAAGCGTTACCATGCTGAGAACCTTTGGTTCTCATTCCATATATATTCTGTTGTTTTTCAGATACAGGTCGTAAGGCACATTGTTGAGCATTTGGAGACCCTTCTTACGAGCGAAGAACTATCTTTTGGGCTGGCATATTTTGTTTTAGGCTATGTATATATGTTTATAGAATCTCCGCATGTATATTTTGTATTTTGTGTCCTAGAGGTTGTCTTGGAGAAATAGGTGTTTATTCCACAGTTTGAGTTTTATTTTGGGTTGTATATATATATATACTCTGGCCGGCCTTAGCTACGCAGGTCGAGTTTGAAGCTTGATATCTGTGTTTTAGAACTTGTTCCGAGGGTTACCTGAAACTGAAGGTCGATCTTGGATGAGATCTGCTATGGTGGCCGGAGCTGTCGTGTCCCACTTGTTCGACTTGTTGGAGCTGTCGCGTCCGGCTTGTTGGATCTGGTGATGCTGTTAATCCTTGATCACCGGAGGGTGGTGGTACCTGCAAGAGACTCCGATGCTTAAGTTTGCATGGGCTTTAAGCAGGTTTTTAGTAGAATCAGAGTATGAGTTATACTGGGTACTCCAGTGTATTTATAGTAGTGTGGATTGACCACCCTTGGAGATAAGTTAGTTATCTTATCTTATCTTTGAGTGAAGTCATCTTATCTTTAAGGGGAACCGCCTTTATCTTTCTAGGCTTGGGCTGCCTTTAGTTTGGGCTGTGTCCCTTTGTTTGGGTCTGCCTGGACTTCTTATGGCGATTTGACCGAGCTCTTTGTGAAGAGGTCGGTAATGGACCAACCTTTCAAGAGGTCGGTCGTTCTGATCTTTGTCCAACCCGGATCGCATAGCTCGACCCAGGGAATGAACAGTGCCTCTGCTTGAGCTTCGATCTTCCTTGTGAGGTCGTGTTTCTTAGCTTCAATCCCTTTGAGGGAGTCGTGCTCAAGCATTTGTCTGGCCTGTTTCTTCATTGTTTTGCAATCCTTGCAGATTTTATAGAGATTTGGTACTTTACTGTCCGACCTCTTTTTGATCAGCTCTTGTTTTGTCCACTTGGTTGGTCGAGGTGATCGTTGGGGCTAATTTGTCCAGCGACTTTTTAGTGTTCTTGTGGAATCTTTTTTGTTAGCTTGAACAATTTTAATAGCCTTGTCGTGGAGTCGTGGCTTTTTGGGCAAAGCTATGTCCCTTTTAGCGTACGCTTTTCGTTGGTCCGACTTCTCTTGTTGGTCCAAGCTGTAGCTTTCGTCGATCCGACTTCTCCTGTCGGTCCAAGCTATAGCTTTCATTGGTCTGAGCTGTAGCTTTTGTTGGTCTGACTTCTCTTGTCGGTCTAAGCTGTAGCTTTCGGTGGTCCGACTTCTCTTGTCGGCCCAAGCTGTAGCTTTCATTGGTCCGACTTCTCTTGTCGGTCCAAGCTAAGTTATTTTTAGTAGTCTATTTTTAGACAGACCTCGTCAGGCCACTTTTTATGGATTACTTTTTATAACTTCTTGCATTAATCTGTTTTTATCGCTTTCACCTTGCCGACCTTGTCGTAATCGGGCGATGAATTTGGTTTTCACCTTGTCGACCTTGTCGTGATCGGGCAATGAATTTGGTTTCATCTTGCTGACCTTGTCGTGATCGGGCGATGAATTTGTTATTTATCTTGCCGACCTTGTCGTGATCGGGTGATGAATTTGGTTTTCATCTTGCCGACCTTGTCGTGATCGGGCGATGAATTTTTGCGCTCAGATTAATACGTCTTGGTAGGAAACTTTTTAGGGAATCTGAAAACTTTATTCAAATAGAAGATAGAAATATAAACAGGAGTATATACATATGACTGCTTACCCTTCTAGGTCGGCCAGTAAAAACCAGCTCGGAGTACCTTTTTGGCAAGGGCTTGTGCCCCAAGGTGATTGCCGCACATGCCACTGTGGACTTCTTCGAGAACTTCCCTTGTAGCGGAGATTGGGACACATTTTAGGAGAGGTGTAGAGATTCCTCCCTTATATAGGACGTCTTGTATTATGGTGTAGTACTGTGCTTCTCGTACTAGCTTTTTTGCCTCCTTTTTGTCTGTGGGAAGTGTTTCTGACTTGAAGTAGTTGATTATGGGAGTCATCCATTTTTGATCCTATCTTGATATGGCTAGGATCTTTTCTTCCTCTGTGATTGATGGGCTTTGCAATGTTTCCTGGATGAGGCTTCTGTTATTGCCCCCTGGTTTGGTGCTGGCTAGTTTTAAGAGTGCATCCGCCCGAGCATTCTTTTCTCGAGGTATATGTTGGACCTCATATTCCCCGATCTGTCCGAGCTGTTCTCTAGTTTTATCAAGATATTTCTTCATGGTAGGGTCCTTAGCTTGGTAGCTCCCTTCTATTTGTGAGATAACTACTTGTGAATCACTGAAGATGGTGAGCTTTTGAACTCCTACCTCCTTAGCCAACCTCAAACCAGCCAGTAATGCCTTAAATTCAGCTTGATTATTTGAAGTAGGGATTTTGAACTTTAGTGAGAGTTCAATTTCGGTTCCTTGATCGCTTTCTATTATCACTCCTACGCCACTCCCGGTTTCGTTTGAAGAGTCGTCCACGTAGAGATTCCATCTTGAGGGAGTTCCCGGGGTATTAGTGTACTCGGCAATAAAGTCGGCCAAGTACTGTGATTTGATGGCTGTTCGGGCTTCAGATTGAAGATCGAATTCAGACAATTTGATAGCCCATTGCAGAATTTTTTCCGCTAAGTCTGTCTTCTGTAGGATACCTTTTATGGGCTGGTTGGTCCGAACCTTGATAGTGTTCGCTCGAAAGTACGGGTGAAGTCGTCGAGAAGTGAGTATGAGAGTGTAGGCGAATCTTTCTATCCTTTGATAATTTAGCTCGGTTCCTTGTAGAGCTTTGCTGATGAAGTAGATGGGTTGTTGTCCGCTTTCGTCCTCTCTGACTAGTGCTGAGGCTATTGCCCGACTTCCCACTGCAAGGTATAATAGGAGTGCTTTTCCCTCCTATGATCGGGTAAGAATGGGTGGTTGTCCCAGGAATTTTTTAAAATCCTGGAAGGCTTGCTCGCACTCTGCGGTCCATTCAAACCTCTTTCCTTTTCTTAATGTGGCGTAAAAGGGGAGGGATCTTATGACTGAACCGGCTAAAAACCTGGACAGGGCTGCGAGTCTTCCGTTGAGCTGTTGTACTTCTTTGACGCAGGTCGGGCTTTTCATGTCGAGTATAGCCTGACATTTATCTGGGTTTGCCTCGATTCCTCTTTGCATGAGGATGAAGCCCAAGAATTTTCCATCTTCTACCGCAAAGGTGCATTTTGTAGAATTAAGTCGCATTCCATGCTTTCTGATGGTGTCGAACACTTTGATTAGGTCGGGTAACAAGGATTCCTCCCTTTGTGCTTTTACCAGCATATCGTCTACGTAAAGCTCCATTAGTTTCCCAATGTGGTCTGTAAAGACTTTGTTCATCAATCTTTGGTAAGTAGCTCCTGCGTTTTTGAGCCCGAATGGCATGGCGATATAGCAATAATTTGCTTTTGGGGTTAGGAACGAGGTCTTTTCTTGATCGGGTGGGTACATCGGGATTTGATTGTATCCTGAATAAGCATCCATGAAGGAAAGGTACTTGTATCCAGAAGATGCGTCCACTAGAGTGTCTATACTTGGGAGTGGGTAGGGATCTTTTGGGCAGGGTTTATTGAGATCGGTGTAGTCAGTACACATCCGCCACTTCCCATTTGACTTTTTTACCAAGACCACATTGGCTAGCCATAATGGGTATTTGACTTCCCTTATGAACCCTGCCTCCAGTAAGGCTTGTACCTGTTCTTCCACAGCTTGGGACTTTCCCGGTCTGAGCTTCCTACACTTCTGCTGCACTGGCCGAGATCCTGGGTATACCGCCAATTTGTTGCACATTAGTTTGGGATATATGCCCGGCATGTCTGCGGCCTTCCATGCAAAGAGATTGGCGTTATCTTTAGGAATTGTATCAGAGACTCCTTTAAATCTCCCTTTAAGGTTGCCCCGACATTTTTTGTCTTATCCCAGGCATCGCCGATTTGGACCTCTTCAGTCTCGCCTTCCGGCTGTGGACGAAGTTCCTCGCGAGCTCGGATTCCCCCGAGCTCAATAGTGTTGACTTCCTCTCTTTTGGGGTTGCCTTTAAGGTTTAGACTTTCATTGTAACAGTGTCGTGCAATTTTTTTGTCTCCCTTTATCGTGGCGATCCCATCCGGAGTTGGGAACTTCATGCAGAGATGTGGAGTCGAGACCACTGCGGCGAGCTGGTTCAGTGTTGTCCGACCTATTAGGGCGTTGTAAGCTGAGCTCACGTCGACTACAATGTAGTCTATGTTGAGTGTCCTTGACCGAGTTCCTTTTCCAAAGGTTGTGTGTAACAAGATATATCCAAGTGGTTGAATTGGAGTGTCTCCTAGTCCGAACAAGCTATTCGGATATGCTCTAAGCTCTTTTTCTTGCAAACCGAGTTTGTTGAAGACGGATTTGAACAAGATATCTGTGGAGCTTCCTTGGTCTACTAATATTTTGTGGAGATTAGCATTGGCCAATATGATAGTAATGACCATGGGATCATCATGTCCCGGGATGACGCCTGTTGCATCTTCTTGGGTAAAGGTAATTGTGGGGAAGTCGGATGACCTCTCTTCTTCCCCGACATGATATACCTCTTTAAGGTGTCTTTTGCGAGATGATTTAGAGATCCCACCTCTTGCGAATCCTCCATTTATCATATGAACATGTCTCTCAGGAGTGTGGGGTGGTCGTTCAACCCGTTCGACCTCTTTATTCCGTCTTCTCTTTCTTGGCTTGTCGGTTTTGTTGGCCAAGAACCTATCTAGTCTTCCTTCCCGGGCTAGCTTCTCTATGATATTCTTTAGGTCGTAGCATTCTTTGGTGGAGTGTCTATAGATTCGATGGTATTCGCAGTACTCTGTTCGACTTCCCCTCCTTTTTTGCTTTTGATTGGGCGGGGTGGTGGGATCTTCTCAGTGTTGCATATTTCTCGGTAAACATCCACAAGAGACACCCGAAGAGGGGTGTAGTTATGGTATTTTTTAGGCTTCTCACTGGATTGATCTTCTTTTTTCTTGGACTCTTTATCCTTGTCCCGAGAGGGGTAGGAGAGTCCAGATTTTGAGGTTTCTCCTAATCGAGAGTTCTCCTCCATGTTAATGTACTTTTCTGCCCTTTCTTGTACCTCGTTTAGAGATGTTGGATGCTTTTTTGATATAGAGTGACTAAAAGGTCCTTCTCGCAGGCCATTGATGAGACCCATGATGGCTGCTTCCGTTGGCAGACTTTGTATGTCCAGACACGCTTTATTGAATCTTTCCATGTAGTTGCGTAGATTTTCCCGATCTCCTTGCTTGATCCCTAATAGGCTTGGGGCGTGTTTGGCTTTGTCCTTATGGATGGAAAATCTGGCAAGGAATTTTTTGGCTAAGTCATCAAAACTTGTGATAGATCTTGGAGGCAAATTGTAGAACCACTTAATTGCTGTCTTTGTCAGGATGGTCGGGAAGGCTTTGCATCGAACGGCATTCGAGGCGTCAGTGAGATACATTTTGCTTCTGAAATTGCTGAGATGATGGCTGGGATCCGAGGTACCGTCGTATGAAGTCATGTCGGGAGCTTTAAACTCTTTTAGAACTTTAGCTTTCATGATTTCTTTGGTGAAGGAGTTTTGGTCCTTGTGGGAGTTATCCTCATGGTTTGAATGAGCAGTTCTGGCCTTGAGGTCGGCCTTGAGTTTTGCGAGCTTGTCCTCTAGCTCTCGGCGACGTCTAGCTTCTCTTCGGAGGTCTCTTTCAGCCTTCCGCTGATGTTCAGCCTCCTGTTCGAGCTGTTTGAGATGATCATGTTGTTCTTGGATAGCTTTCAAAATTTCTGTGTTGGAAGGTTGTTTATCCCCTTGTTTTGGGGTGTATCCTTTGATGTGACCTCCGTATTTTTAACCGGAGTTTTTTCTTCCAAACCGGAGTTGTGATCGTTGTCAAGGTTGTCCGTCATGATGATGGGATGACTTCCAGGTTCCCCAGCAACGGCGCCAATGTTCTGAGGGTTACCTGAAACTGAAGGTCGATCTCGGATGAGATCTGCTGTGGTGGTCGAAGCTGTCGTGTCCCACTTGTTCGACTTGTTGGGGCTGTCGCATCCGGCTTGTTGGATCTGGTGATGCTGCTGATCCTTGATCACCGGAGGGTGGTGGTACCTGCAACAGTCTCTGATGCTTAAGTTAGCATGGGCTTTAAGCAGGTATTTTGTGTAGAATCAGAGTATGAGTTATACCTGGGTGCTCTAGTGTATTTATAGTAGTGTGGATTGACCTCCCTTGGAGATAAGTTAGTTATCTTATCTTATCTTTGAGTGAAGTCATCTTATCTTTAAGGAGAACCGCCTTTATCTTTCTAGGCTTGGGCTACCTTTAGTTTGGGCTGTGTCCCTTCGTTTGGGCCTGCCTGGGCTTCTTATAGTGATTTGACCGAGCTCTTTGTGAAGAGGTCGGTAATGGACCAACCTTTCAAGAGGTCGGTCATTCTGATCTTCATCCAACCCGGATCGCATAGCTCGACCCAGGGTATGAACATAACTCTAATATGTATATTATGCTTTTTAGCCTTCTTTTGATCGTATCTATCCATTTTACAACTATCCATGTGAGTGTGACACGATTTTCTGTTTTTGCTTTTACTTAGCTTCCTCTTCAAGGCTCCTAGATATGATTTATTTCAACTATATTTATGTACGTATTTTACTTTTAGAGGTTGTAATACCTCACCACCTTTGCTTTTTGACTTAAGCGTAAGGATCTGTGGGTAGGGTGTTGCATTAAGGTATCAGAGCAGTTCGTTCCTGTAGAGCCTGAGGGACGGGCTGACTATACTTCTGTGCATACTCTGGGTGTGTGTATATACTAATTAGGATATCTAATTGATATATGTGGTATATTTGTTTATGAGCACACAATTGGGCCTTTGAAGCATTAGACTTGAGAAATTGAGACTGATCACCTTAATATCACTTGTTTGGTGTGAACAGGAACCAAATGATGACTCGTGGATGCGGACGCGGTCGAGGAAGAGGCTGGAATAATAATGCAGAACCTTAAACAACTATGAATAATCTCGTGAACTTTACGAACGCTCTGGAGTACATGGCGGCTGCTATGCAGGCAACGACTAAGGCCCTTGGTCAGTAAGTTAACAACAGAAATGGGCCGATGACCTTTGAAACTTTTCTTAAGATAAACCCTCGAACTTTTAGAGGAACCACAAATCTGACAGAGGCTGATAACTGGTTTCAGGCTATGGAGAGAGCCTTGCAAGCACAACAAGTGCCTGAAGATTAGTATATTGAATTTGCCACATATCAGCTAATGGGCAAAGCACAGTATTGGTGGCAGAAAACTCGATGTCTCCTATAGCAAGGCAACACCGCAATACCTTGGGATGCTTTCCGATCTAAATTCTACAATAAATATTTTCCTAACTCTATCAGGACATCTAAGTGAAATGCTGCAATTGAAACAGGGTCATTTGTCGGTCACTGAATACATGAATAAATTTCAGGAATTGTGCCGATTCTCCAGAATTTGACAGGGTGCTCTGGGAGATTTTGAGGAATGGAAGGGCATCAAATAAGAAGGAGCACTTTGAGGTATTTTGAGTTCAATAGGTCCCATGGAGATCAGAAACTTTTTTGAATTGGTAAACAAGAGTAGAGTTGTGGAGGAATGTTCAAGAAAGGATGCTATGGTAGAGAATGATCGTCGGAAATTCCACCGGAAGGAGTACAATATGAATTTTGCACTAAGGGGCCAAGAATTCAAGAAAAGAAGATACGCACAATAATTTCCCCAAGGTCACAATAACTTTGGAAAGAATGATGACCACCAAGGAAATGGTAGAGAAAAACAGACGATGGCTGTTTCAAATTATTCGAGTTGTCAGAAATGTGGGAGCTATCACCCGAATAAGCCATGCCATTATGGTTCGGGCTTATGTTACAATTGCAGAAAGACAGGACATTTGGTCAGAGATTGCCTACACAGAAGAAACCGGGATGTAGCCAGATTCGATCTTCAAATCCGAGGTAATAAAGGAACTAGCAACCAAATTTTAACCGCTTTAAATAATACCGAAGAATAGAATTCATTAGTAACACATGATTGAGTTGTGAAAAATCATGATTTTCCAGACGAAATATTAGTTAGCATAAATAAATAGGTAAGTTCTTAATAAGAAGAGATCAGAGTGACACAGCAGAAGTGCAAATATTGGGAGGACATTAGGACTAGTAAGGTGAGAAGGACAAGTTGTGGGAGATAAGTCGTTGTGAAGATTGGCAAAGGTTGAGAAACTATCCATTAGGTTGGAAAGGGAACTACTCTCACGAACTCTTGTAGTGAACGATATTTTCGAGGGCAAAAATTTTTGTTAGGGGGATAGGATGTAAATCCCAGGTAATTAATAAATAATTAATCAATAAATTAATTATTATTTAAAAAAATTAGAAGCTTAAATTTTATAGTTTAAAGAAGTAGAAATAATTAAAATATGAATTTTGACACTAATTTTAAAGATTTTGGCCCAAAACCGGGCCAACGGGCCGAAATGGATGAACCGAATCCGAACCGGACCTAAGGCCCAACCTATTAAACACAGAGAACGTGCTCTCCTTCTTCCATTTCAGAACTAGGAGTCACGTTGAGTAAGAGAGAATCGGGAGAGAAAACCTAACATCTCCAAAAATTCAATCGCCCATAACTTTTAATTCGGAGCTCCGATTGACGAGTCGTCGGTGGTCATGAATTCGTCTCAAAATACTCTACAAAACTTACATATCAATTTGGTAATAATCTAGCAATTTCTTACTCATCCACTCTTCCCTAATTTTGAAATTTAAGGTTTTGAGTTTGATCGATTATGTGATTTTGATGTTCTAGGCTTGAGTTAGCTTGAGAAAACTATCGAATTTTGTTCATTTGATGCGTGCGTAAGGTAAGAAATTGTCTTGTGAATTATTGAATTAGTGAACCCTATGATGATTATAGTGATATTGTGTGAATTAGATTGTGTTCTTTTTTATTTGGAGTTCAATTGAGCGATTTGGAACGAAATCCGGGTGATTAAGCTTGAGGAATTGACATTTGGAAGTTTGGATTTTGTGAAAGGAAAGGTTTTTGAGGTGTTCTGAGCTTAGGGAGGAACCAGCCAAGGTATGGTTTTGGTTTCTCGTAGTTAATATTTACTGTCACATGAAAACTTAGGCTAAAATACCTTAAGATAGGAATGAACTGAATGAATTATTGATGGATTGTGTATATGGTATATGATGTGTGTATAAAGGATTAATGAATTTGTATGTGCTGGATTATGACATTCAGGAGTATAAACTAATGATCATTGTTGATGTGTTGAGGGTTGATAGAAAGTTTGTGAAATTGAATTGAACGGATTAGTTGAGAAATGTGTGGTTTGATTTTGAAATAATTTGATACTAAAAATGATTTAAATCACTGAGAGGTGTTTGGTTTGGTGGTTGGGACCATTAAGATGTGGCTAAAGTCCAAGTTTTAAAGGAGATGCTGCCGAAATTTTTAGGAAAATAGGAGATTTCGTTTGAAGTGGTTATTTAAAAATATTTGGATTTTTAAGAATTTTATAATTTGATTTTGAATTATTAAGAAAATGATTACGTTTTAAGTTTGCTTTATTTAGAAAAAAATGAATTATTTTTGAGTATGAATTGTTGATGAACGAAATGGAAGGTGTGATAATAAGGTTTGAAGTAATGAATTGTGGTTGAGGAAGTGCAAAAATGATGGATTGTAAATGAATGAGATATGTGACTGCGGGTAAGAGGCAGTGGCGTTGTCCATTTACTCCGGGAAGAGATGAGGAAGAAAAATAATGAAAACTGAATTTGAATATAAAATTGAATGAATATGATAAATGAGACATGGTTGAGGTTGATTGAGGGCAAGTATATCTGTGTTTTCTCTCTGGTTATAAGGGTGACAGGGCACCTATTCCCTCTAATGGTGATAGGGCACATAATCCCTCTAATGGTGATAGGGCACGTATTCCCTCTAATGGTATTAATGCGCAACAAAGAGACAGTGTCCGGGTTAGCTACCGGACATGTCGGGTTTGGCTATATAACCGACAAATGAGCTCATCAACCATAGGACAGGCATACATCATGTGTATTGTTTTTGTTTGCTTAATTGCTTAACTCTGTTTATCTGCTACTTGTTCTACTTGCCGTAATTACACCACTATCTGTGATTTCCTTGCTTGAATTGCATGTGTATCTTTTCTGAGAGACCCCTCTTGGCGGAGGTGTGAGGGGGGTGTTCCACGGGTGATTAAGAGGATTGGAGGAGACAGAAAGTGAAGTGTTAAGTTAAAGTTAGATTTAGAACTTGAATACCTCATATAACTTACTTAATTTCTAGTTTAGTTGGATCTTTAAGCTGAAATCTGAGTGTCGGAGTTTTAGGAATGCCTCTGGCTTTCCCGGGACCTTTTATATTAACTATGTGGGCACCTTTACCATGCTGAGAACCTCCGGTTCTCATTCCATATATATTTTGTTATTTTTCAGATGTAGGTCGAGAGGCACGTCGTTGAGCGTCTAGAGACCCTCCTTACAAGCAAAGAACTATCTTTTGGACTATCATATTTTGTTTTAGGCTATGTATATATGTTTATAGAATCTTCGATGTATATTTTGTATTTTGTCCCTCCTAGAGGTTGACTTAGACAAACAGGTGTTTATTCTATAGTTTGAGTTTTATATATATATATATATACTTTGGCCGGTCTTAGCTTCGCAGGTTGAGTCTGGAACTTAATATTTGTGGTTTGGAACTCTAATCTGTATAATTATATTTTCTAGCCTTCTTTTGATCTTACCTATCCGTTTTACGGTTATCCATGCGAGTGTGACACGATTTTCTGTTTTTGCTTTTTCTTAGCTTCTTTTTCAAGGCTCCTAGATATGATTTCTTTCAACTATATTTATGTACGTATTTTACTTTTAGAGGTCGTAATACCTCGCTACCTCTGATTTACGACTTAAGCATAAGGCTTTGTGTGGTAGGGTGTTACACATTATAGTGATTCTCTCTTTTTTTGTTGCCCTTTTAATTGCAGCCTTTACATGATTTCTTTTTAGGAAAGAGGGAGTCGATAACAAGTTGTACGCACTTCAATTCAGAGCTATTCAGGCAGTTGCTAAAAGTCTATGATAGTTTGCAATTATCAAAAGATGATCCATTTCTTTCGAGGTAACACCCACACATACTTTAGTGAAGGCTACGACATAATCATGAAAAGAACAAGAACTAAATATTGAGCAAGAACTTCACATGAGGAAAGAAAATGCAATGGAGCTAAAAATGATCAATGAAGAGCAAAAGATTAAGTTGGATGATGCTGAGCACAAGTTAAATGTTCAAGGACATCAACTAAAAGCTGAACATGAAAGAATTGGTTCTATTGAAAAGACACTTCATGCTTTATATAAAAAAATTGAATCTCCCACTTCCTTCAACCTTGTCTGTTCCTATGGAAGATGAACTTGGGACAGACTTTAGTGATGATGAGGATGATAACATGAGTGATTGATGTCTGGAGTATATGTTTTTTTATTTAGATTAAGAAATTTTTAGGTGAATTAGTTAGTACATTTTAATTTATTCATGATTTGTGACCTTTTTAAAGGCTTTTTTTTAGTTTAATTATTTTTTTCTTATTTTAGTTTGATTACATTTATGGACAAAAATATTTTAATAATAAATATTTTTTTAAGTCTTTTATTATAATTAATTTTTCATGACTTTATTATGTGTTTATAATTTCAATGATGTAATATGAAAAATTTGTTTATTATAATGGTCTTAATATAGAAAGCAGATTGTATACAATTTATTTTCTAAAATATTTTTATATTAAATAGAAAATTATTTTGTATGAAAATTGTTTGAAATATTATATTAAATTTGTGTTTTGCATGAGATTTTTTTCAAATACGTAAATTATATTAAATTAAATTTGTCTGAAATTTAATTGAAAATAAATATTTGATTTGTCTAAAATTTGTTCGAAAAAATCTATTATATTTGACTAAATTCGTTAGAAATTTGCTTGAAATGAAGTATTTTCTTTGTTTGAAATTTGTCTAAAATGAAATATTTTTACGTTTAAAATTTGTCCGAAATACATTGTCTTTATGTTGGCTAATCTGTCTAAAATTCGTCTAAAATTTATCATAATAGTTAGAATCTAGCATATAATAAATGCCTATTCGAAATCTGTCACAAAATCATTTAAAAAAAATTTCAAACGAAATTTTAGAAAAAATGTAAATTAGCAACAAGGATTTTTGGAACAAAAAAAATTCGTTTTAATTTTGTTCAAAACAAAAATTGTCTCTGATTTATGCAAAATTTATCTCAATTTATCTCAAAATTCATTCGAAAAATACTGATTTCTAGTAGTGCATTTGGATTATATGTTTACTATGTATTTACTTTTGTGTTTGGATAAATTTAAGTTTGATCTAGTACAGTAGATTTATTCCATAATGATTTAACTTTTATAATTCATAAAATATGCCTATATCTTTTTAATTTATTAAAAAAGTAGTGGATCAGATGAAGATATTCTATGATGGTATTCTTTTATTAAGTCATTTCTGTTTTTTGTCTAATAGAACGTACATGAATGATATTTTGTCAAGATTTATTAATAAACATATGTATTTGTATTATTTTATAGGGATATGTAATATGTTTCATGCATAGCATAGGCACAATTATGATTTTATGTGTCATGTGTGCTTGTAGTGTTAGATGTGACATTAACATTTTCATTACCGATGGGATTGATAGGTGAATAGACTGTTAAGTTATGTTGTTGAATTTATTTTTCGAATATTGTGTATTACTTTAATATGACACAAAAAGAGTATAACTAGTCAAGTAATAACATTTCAACATAAAAGGCTTTTCAAATGCTTTTCAACATAAAAAAATTCTAATACCTGATGTATAAAATGTTTTTCAAATGAAAAATTATGAATTACTCATAATACTTGTTTTATGTATGTTTAAAAATAGATAACATTTTATTTAAAAGGTAATAATTTAACATGTGTTTATGTAAGTGTTCATCTAAATAAGAAGAGCAAAAATTGCATGCATGGCTTCAGTCAAAATCTATTGGCTAAGTTACCTTTTTCATTTGATCTAAGTTCAATTTATTTAAATTTTTTTGTATTGGTCTTAAATTATTGCAAAATTATGACAAAAGCAAAAAATCAGCAATTTCAAAAAATTCAAAGGACAATTATTTTTTTGGGTTAATTTGAAGAACTTGAGAAGCATAACGTAGCTATTAATATTAAATTTAATAAAATCTAATCATACATTTAATCTAACTATTAAACAATATAATAATCATGTAATTAAATTTGAAAAAAAAAATATCCCATCAGCATAATACTTGTTTGATGATATAAAATTTCAAAATTTACATTCGAAATATACAAGTTAATTTGCTTGAATAAACCCATAACTCAAAGGTGAACCTAACTCAAAACAGGTTGACGAATAGTATATCAACTCACAATCCGCGCGACAATGGTTGCATGGAACATGATTAACACCGCCATCACCTGCGTCGCAGTCCCACCCTCTTCCATGACGCTGATGGTTATAGAGACCACCCATATGGCCACGGGTTGGGCATGTCGTCGAAGTACATACTATAGGCTCTCCATTAAGTACAGGTACGTTACACTAAGATGACCACGAAGTCTAGATAAGTTGTTCCAACCTCACTTTGCATATCGTTAGTGCACCAAATGCCTCAAGCGCACAAAATAGTTTGATGCCGTTGTATTTTGCCTTCTCGTCATCGCTCTGAAATAATAGCATCATTGAAAGTGCATACTGGCCAGCGTCATGGTCGCTGATTACGGCAGTGCACATTAGTTGCATCCCAACATCACGCTGTTTTCGAAAGAAAAGCTCTCTTATCCCGTTTCAAAAGAGAAAGTCTACGTGGCCACTCTCTCTGCAATGTTCAGAGAATCTTTGTGCGCCTGGGTTCCGAAACCAACTCCACCTCATTTCTTGTGGTTTTGGTATGGAAGCATTCTTCTACACAATATCCTCCTCTCTTGCCTTGCACGCACCCTTACATGTCATTCTGAGTCTACACAAGTCTCGAACGAAGTTTACCGCGACTTTCAAGCTGATGACTACCCAATCATCATGCGGAAGGCGGATGGTGTCTGTCAAACCTTCCATTATCACTTTTCGGAAGATGAATATTTGAAAAGGGATATGCGTATACTGATGTGCTTAATGAAATGACCAAGTATGGTTAATTTGCGATGATATCTTTATAGGCAACTACTCCTATGAAGATGCCAAAAACATCTTTTTATGATGATCTTTGTTTAAAAAGTGTAACTTATTTGTTTAGCAACACTTTAAATAAAGATAACACTTTTACTTTAAATAAAATCAAACCCTACAATCTATCATCTAATGGTCAAAATGAAATATCTTCATATGATGACAATCATAAAATCTTCATTGGAGTAGCCACCATCTTTATAAGCCCTTAACACCATTTCGAATCATGTTCTATTGGGCCTGCACAATCACATCGTTTCTCCCTCTCATATCACTTCGTGAGTAAGTGTGTCCCTCTGTATTCGACAACCACATTTATTATTAATTTTATTATAATTATTTATAATATTACTATTGTTATTATTATATGTAAATGTGTAATGCTCTTGTTATCATAGACATTACTATTAGAACTATTTTTTTCTATTAAATATTTATAATTCTAACAATTATCATCATTATTATTATTAATGTTACTATTGTGGGTATTATTTTTTTGTCATAAATAATTAATAGTATTAATACCGCTATTCTATTATTAATTAATGTCGTTGCCGACAAAATATTTGTTAAATATTTGGAGATACATACCAAATCAAATCTGTAACTTTAACATTTATCTTGTTATTATTAATTTATTATGATTAGTATATCTATAGTAGCATGTATAATTCCTATTAACATGGTTGTGTATACAATTTTATTTAATGTGTTCATACGAGACAAAATATTTTCAATTAAGATAAACATTGGTAATATTATTGAGCATTTATCTAACTTGTGTCCCTAAGGACATATGTTAAGATAATATATTAAAAAAATTTTTGAAAATACAAAAAATTTAAATTTTTAATATATTTATTTTTTATTTATTAAATAAAAATATTTAAAATATTCTATCAATAATAGTCTTATCATATGTTTTTATGGTATAAGTTAGATAAATCCTATTATTAAAAGAATTTATCTATGTCGTGCCTTTAGAGCACATGTTAAGATTATAAAATTAAAAAATTTTATTAGAAGTATAAAAAATTTAAATTTTAATGTATTTATTTTATATTTATTAAATGAAGTCTTAAAAGCACAAGTTAGCTAAACTTTTATTAAAAAGGCATATGCGAATGATAACAGAATCATGATTTTTAATAACATGATTTAAATATTAGAGTAAAAAATAACATTTTATTTTATAATTTTCAGTGAAAGCAACATTATATGTTTTGACAAAACTATCACAATGCCCATCAAAATAGGTGAGTTCTACTCTTAACCCCATATTACATAAGTTCGTTAGATACTATAGTGCATCATCAACTATTTTAATAAAATTAAGATTGTATATTTGAAAAATGACAAATTTTATGTATAATCACCCCTCACTTAAAGGATTGCCAATTATGTGGTGTTGTGAGTTGGTGATTAAATTTTACTTAATTTATACTTTATAGTTAATTCTTAACGTTTCAAAAAATATTTACTTTTATATCTTCTAAATTAAATATTAATTTTTATCCCTTTCTAGTAAATTGGACACCACTTTTCATTAAGCATCAATCAACTTAAAAGGCTGGATATCCCCTACTACATATGTACTTTTGATATGTTGTCTACGACGCATCTATTGCATAGTTTTGACAACATATCAAAAGTACAAAATATCAGGAGCGTGAAAAATATCAAACAAAAAATCTGAACATCCAATTGAAAAAACGTATTTAATATGTTGAAATCAATAAAGCTGTTTTTTGCCCCTATTTTTTTTCAAATAAACGAGATTCATGCAACACATCTGAATAACTAACATCAAAAGAAACTGATTACAAAGATTCTAGTCATAACAAGTGTCTTGAAATATTGTTCTGATTTCACCGATGCAGTACATGCCAGTAGACTTTGTAGAAGAACTACAGACCTTTGGAGATAGTGCCATGTGGACAATAGTAGGTCCTCCTGCCCGTTAGGACTACAAACCTCCACTATTGTAGCAATCTCGACTACATCATTGACTATATATAAAGCAATAGTAGCATGTACACTTTCGTAGTTACTTTCCGTCGAAGAATCCTAGATGCAAAAAATAATTTAAGTTATTCCAAGCATAACATGTTCTGTATTGAACTTTATAAAATTAATAAATTTTGCTGTATTGTTCCATTAAGATAAAGATTATTTGACTCGATGAGAATCCCATTATGAGATGCTAGAAAAAATGAAACACGTTCATGGGAAAAGAAATAGATAAGACATGGTCATTAGGATGTTATCACTCGAGGCCTGTGGAGCATTCACCATGCGGATTAACACTAGTTACAAACCTAACCCTAGTTAACACCAAGACCAAGCTATATATTATTCAACACCAAAGCAAAGTTACGAGGCACAGCCCACACATTCAAACACTCAAGAAAAATAAAAATTTCAACACAAACATCTCTTAGCTTCTACATCAGCTCAAAATGAGGGCACTGGTAGATTTTTGCTTCTTCAAATTCATCATTCCTAACTAGGAGATTCAACTAGTAAGTAGTTATAATCTCCGTCACACCCATAAATTAACATGCATTGTCACAACAGTTTAAGTGTTTGTAATGTATTCATCCTTAATCGTGCAGAGAATGCCGACAACATTCTCCGACATAGCTCTGGAGACCATGAGCAATCCGCTTGAGATATGTACCGCAAACGATCACCCATGGAGTGTCTTATGTGTCAATGAGAAGGAGCACCCGCATCACATCGTCTTGACACGAGGGTGGCAAAACTTCTACGAACATTACCATCTTCAATCCCAGATTCATGCTACTATTTTCGTATCACTGACCAAGATTTCTATTTATGGGCCATCCATAGCGGCGATTTCTACGAAATCGACTATGGTAGATAACCCTAACTAAAAATATGTCATATATACACAAACTACTCTAAGCATGAACAATTCGCTACGATAAATTAATTGACAATGACCAAATATATTTTACAGAAGCACCACCACGAATTTATTTAACTATTTTCACATGACATGCTTGATTGTTAATTATGCAGTTGTCATATTTTGTAACAATTGTCATCTATATTTTCTGTTAATTAATCCATTATACCAAATTCTTGTGAGACAGAATTCTTTTGGCAAACCCACACACGGCAACCACATAGTCCAATTATGCGTGATAATCCCAATAAACGACCCTAACACGCTGGTATGAACAAAAATTTGACTTCATAGCCTATTGCATTCAGCAAACCCTTTATTATATCGATTTTTTCTCACCAATCATGACAAAAACTCCCCTTACGGTTCTCGCGAGATTACCATGGCTCCCCACCGCTCGCTGATGCTAATGATGCTTTCTAGCCGGAGGTATGACGTTAGCTGGAATTTGGGACCTAATAGGAGGGTCGTGCTTCAAAGAGGATAGGCCACTGTCAGGGAACACTACAATCTAATGGATTAGTGGTTGGTGCTGTTTCATTATCACAACCTACAAAATACGATGTACATCATGTTCTTCAATGGACAGACCTGGGAAATCAACTACGCCAACCATGATGTTCCAAGGACAAGCTCTATTTGCATATAGATCCCGAGGACACCCAAGGCTGTGCACATAACCAATGGATTCAGTTCGACGAATCCATTCTTTATCATGCCAATTGTCCACAACATAGAATCAGTACATATGCTCATAAGTGTCGTAAAAATTCCAAAAATGAATCCATCCAATTTTGCACAGCCTAGCCTATTTCATTGCATTGATCTAATAAAAAAAATATGTTTTGATGTCCAACCAAATGTTCCGGCCCATCGAGAGTTTACGAATTACAATAACCAATAAAAGAGAGGCATTGACCGTTCGGTACACGCATTATGCCGGGCGAGCAAACGGTTGTTTTGGAAGAGGTTGGTCTGTCCTCGCAGTTGCTTACCATTTAAAACAGGACCATATGTGCATCTTCAAGCGGTAAGCACCGTAAGACTACCATCTACATATATACTTATCACTCATGTATCCCCCATCCCTGATGTTTTGTAACTTCTTTTCATCAATTACAATGTTGCATGTTTATTTTATGTTTTGGGTTGAGCCTTTAAACATTATTTGAATTTAAAACCATGAATTTATAACTATTTTTTTGTTTCAGTTAACACATATTCTGACTCTTTTTTGAATCCTAATCCACTGTTGTATAATTTAACCTTTGTATAATCTAACATGAATTTATCCAAACAAAGCTATGTTACATATTTAAACCACAGGGACAACCAAGATCACCTGTGTAGAACTTGAACTGAAAATTATAAATATTAGTTCAGTATAATTGGATAGCCTCAACAAGAATCTCAGAAGCAAATTTAGTGATGTATCCAAAAATGGCATTAACAATAATAATGATTATTATACTTTGTAAATTATTTTTAAAACACAGAAATTTGTCTAAATAATGGGCAATTCTTATATACATATGTACTACAAGTGTCCTAAGGTAGTCAATAGCACCCAATCTACGAATGCAGACACTAACCAATGTAAAAAGATTAAAACAACTTATAGTAGTAGCCAATAGTGATGATGAGTGTCAGCCACCTTCAGTCGTTAGTGAGATGACCGGCCCTGAAGTGTTAGTCCCACCAAACTCGCTGTTGACAAAACCAACCTGCGTGTCACCACTACAAGAAAAATACCCATTCAGCCACACTTTTTTTAAGCTACATTTAAAAAGCGTAGCCTATTCATAGAATAGGCTACGCTTTTTGACGTGTTGCTTTTTTCCAAGAGAATAAGAAACACAGTTGTGGCATCGCTTGAAAAGTGTCTCCTTAGATATTAAGAAGATCACTTATAAAGTGTAGCCTTATCTTAATACCTATGGGTACGCTTTTTTCACCAAAGAGAGCGCTTTTGAAGAGTAACCTATTTGTTATGTTTTAGGTGTGCTTTAAAAGTGTCTCCTAGTGTCAAAGAGTACCAATAATACACGCGTGCGTGGGACACTTAGTGAATTTTTTTGTCTCTTTTTCATTTTTCTTTTTCTCCAAAACACTTCGTTCGCGACAGTGCGACACTTGGCTCATCACCCTGATCATCATATCACACTTCGCCACTCAACTGATCACCTTCCCCCCCCTCACTCAGCTCATCACCTTCACCACTCACCGTCGCTCCTATTCCCCACTCACCATTCACCACTTTCCACTCACCGTCGCTCCTATACGCCCTTCTGCACTGATCGTCACTGCACACTACCCATCGTCGTCTCTACACTCAGCATCGTCCTCTCTGTGCTCACCATCATCGAGAATGTATGTATCGATTTTCCGATTTTAGGATTTTTAATTTGGGGTTTGGAACAATAATTTGGGTGATGATGTATTGTGGCGCAGGTGAACTTGTGGACTGCAATAGGAACCGGAGGCTTTATTGTTCGTGGACTTCTTGTTGTGGACTTCACGATTCTCTTTTCATCGTAGTGAGTTTCTCAGAGATTGTGAATTCTAACTTCATAGTTTGGTGAATTGAATGGATGCTTTGCTCTGTATTCTCTCTGGTTTTATTATTGCATTAGGGGCAAAGCTTTTTTGTTCTTCTATTATGTACAATTGAATTTGTGATATACAGTTCCTGTTCTTATTATGTAATTTGTATTAATGGAATTCAAAACAGTACAGGGGCATTTGAGTTTTGAAATACCTTCAATTCTTATTATTAGTCTTCAATATGTAGTGCAAGATCACTTGGAGGATTTTAATTGGTGTTTCCGTGGAATATGTAATCCGACAGCCATTCCAAAAGTAAGCAGCATTGTATTTCTTAAAATTTGGAGGTGAAAAAGTTTCTGATTGATGCACTAGTTTATGAAGTTTTATTCATTAATTTGTCTTCAATTTTTTAAATCTTTTGCTTCAATTTACTTGTGTAAATTGATGTATTCTTGAATTATGTGTTATGTGTATTGGTGGAGATTTTGCTACTTGGGTTCAGTGCAGTAAATTGCCACTCCTACTTATATTCAGTGCTGTGAGATTTTGCTAATCAACATGTTTGCTAGTAAATTTAGAAGTTCATATAGTTCTAATTTCTACTATGTTGTGTGCCTGTGTCCTTTCTCAACATGCATTTGTTGACTTATTTTGGTGTTGCATGTTATTTTGCACTTTCAGTTGATTTCCTGAGATTTTCAATTTTTGTTGAGTGTGATTAGGCAATTAGGGTTCCTAATCCTATTGTCAAGAACAAAACACATAACTCAAGTTGTTGCAGCTGGGCTCAATCTTCCTTTTGAAGAAGGCCCCCAGTGTAACGTTAGCCACTCAGGTCCAATTTCTGCAAGTAAAGCTGCTTAATTTCGTTGCCTTCTTCATAATGTTTTTAGCCCTCAGTTATAATCTTTCTTTTATTCTCTTTCACGTACGTCTGTTTTGATTAATTAGTTGACACTTGAAGTCCATTTTACTGTGTAGGTAGTGGAAGATCTCTATGAGCGCTATTTTGGTCCTTCATTTGAACTTCTTTCACATGATAAGGTAAGTGAGATGTTTAACGGCACTTTTATATGCTCTGCTGATCATCATGTACCACCATAGTAAAATTGCCAATTGAAAAAAATTTGTTCTATACTCTGCAATTAGGGTTAAATTTAATTAGGATTCTATATCATAATTTCATATTTAATTAGGGTTTTTCTATGTCTGGTTCAATTTTTGCCGTGCTATCTGTGTTAGAAGCTTTCTCGTGCAGAATCGCATTTGAGCGCTACTTGTTATTATTAGTGTTGAATTCCAATTTTGTTCTTTATTCAATTTGTGATTAATTGACTTTGGTTTTATTTGAAGATTTCCTGCGGTTTAGGGTTCTGATTTTATGGTTTTTAATTTGGGGGTTTTAGCTTCTGAATGTGTATTGTTTCTAATTTTTAGGGTTATAGGTTCTGTTTTAGGTTCTGATTTGCCAAAAATAGATTAAGCCAGGGGATTCATGTTTGGTCCATCAATTGCATTGGGGATATTGGTACAAAATTGATATATCTGTCTCAATTCATTTTTTATTTTACAATTAAGGTTGATAATTCTCACTTTACTCTTTGAAGCAACGTCGTTTTCCTCTTTTGCACTTGAAATTAAGCTGATTGGCATGATTTTGTGAATTAAGCATTCAGCTTTAATGAGAATAATAAAAAACCAACAAGCTGAGAAGAGAAAAAGTAAGTGATCAATCAAATAGATACGGTGGTATTGTATCTTATTTATCTGAGATATCAAATCTGCTAAATCAAAGTGCTTACTACTTTTGATAGGTAACGAGCTATTAGAATGCTTTTAGTTTGTTCAAGGTGAGTAACTGTTACAATTGTTTTTTTCAGTTTCTTTGATTTGTTTGTATTGGTTTTGCAGGTGTGTACCATTGTATAATTTGGACTATGTTTACAGTGATCTGATGTATTCAAATTTCAACTTTGTTGACCGGTATGTCAAGAAGTATTAGACTAGTCCCTTTTGAGTTATTACTGAGTTGAAAGTTCTTTCTTTGCATTCTACCATCACTTAATGTATTTTACTAATGTGAGTTTTGTTTTTCTTATTAGCTTTAAGGATCTTGGCCCTAATGGCAATGGTAGGTATTCAAACCACATGTTACTTGAATTCGAGGTGAAGGATTTCAGAAAGGGTGCATAGGTATAATATCTGAATTCAAACCACATGCTTTAAGTTGAATTCTTCGAATTATTGTAATTTGTGTATCTGGTGAGCTAAGAATTCTGTTCCTGTGGAATGAATGGCTAAGTCTTAATATCTGAATATTTTATTTATCATCACATTGCAGATCAAGTGTAAGATGGGATGAGGCTAACATTGTAAAACAAACCCGTGAGGTAGAAAATTACTGAGCCAAAGACTCTGTATCACCCTATGATTGATGATGAAGGCATGGAAAGAACACTGTTAAATCAAGAATTGTACAAGGATAGCAAGCTGCTAGTTGCTGTTATCCAATTTTAGAACTTTGGTAAATTAAGAATTGTATGTATTTGGACATCATTTATCACCAATCTTTTATTTTAATTTAACTTTTTTGCATAAGATAGCTATAAGAAATACTTCATTACAAGTAAAGCAAGTTGATTATGTCTAGTTAGGGCAAAATATGCATCTTTTTTACCCTCATCAAGAGCTTCTTTTGGACATTTCATTAAGGGGAATGGGAGCAGTGACAAATTTGGAGTGAGTGCTAGCTAAAGGGACTGTGACATCACTGGGTAAAGAAAAAGATCGCCTATTCAATGCCTCAAATTAATGTTTTTTTACAGAGTGATCAACAAATAAAACCCACTCTCTAGTTTCATTATGATCTTGTGCTATTTTCATTTTCATTGCATCATTTCAACTTGCTAAATTCCATTATATAATAGGTATATCTTTCACTCTATATTTCTTTATGTTAGTGATTGGTATTTGATAACTGCAGAATATGATTTCCTGAAATTGTTGATTTCCATTGTTGTTTGGTGCACTGCTTACATTGCTGTTGCAGTTCTTGATTCCTTTCGTGCTATTAATTGTCTTTCAGGTTCCTGGGCTTCAGAGAGGTCAGGGGAGATTGCTCAGGATTCGAATTATACAAAGTATTATGGGTTATGCACAACTTGTTATAGGTCCTGCTGGCAGTGGCAAGGTAATTTAATGTATCATCTCATTTGTGTATTTCTTGTCCGTAGTGGATTGTTTGGTAAATAATGCTGGGATTGGTTTGGGTGATAAATATCCTATTGGCAGTAAAGTTCAAGCTATTTGGAGTGAAGATAGGGAATGGTATATTCAGCAATTAATTTCTTTTTCTTTGTCCATTTATTCAGCAATTAGTATGATGATCATATATATTTTAATATTTCAACTCACTTTGTGATCTTACTATTTTGGTTTAGTTAATTTCTATTTACACTTTTTTTGTGCACCTTTAGAAGATTTTTTTTGTTTAAACTTCTTAGAAGTGCAAGTATTTTTGCAACAACCCCGCTGGGAATGAACAAGCGAATGAACACTAATACAATTGTTAAGGCCAAGAGTTTTCTTGATGGTGATGAAGATCAGCATGAAAAAGACGTGTTTGAGAAGAATCTGAAGGCGCTTCAGAACATTTTTTAGTCATTATGCCAAGATTAGAAGATTAACGATTTTCTGTTTGTTAAGCTCTTTTCAGATATAGAGTGCAAAATTTGCATTTTAATTAATATGTGATACAAGTTTCATGTGACTTAATTATCTTAAGATTATGTCTTTGAATTGTGTAAGGATAATTTTTATTGTTTAAAGAATTATTTAGTATAATTATGTGTTTAATTTTATTTTATAATATTTAACTCATTTAATTAAAAATGTAGAATTATATATGTAATAATATTATTAAATATTATGTTGTATAAAAAACTATTATAATATTATATACATATAGAAAATTTAAAAAAAAAACTTAAAAAAAAATAATGAGCTAAGGCTACACTTATATAGAGTAGCTATGGTTATACAGAAAATTAAAAACAAATAATAAGGGGCCTAAGGCTACACTTATATAGAGTAGTTATGGTATACAATGTGGCTACGTTTTACAAGTGATGCAGTAGTGTTGAAAAGCGTAGCCTATTTTGGTAAAAATGGAAGCTGAAAAGCGTAGCCTTTGGTCCTGGACAACATCACTTGAAAAGCGCACTCTATTCCCAAACGCCAAAAGCGTAGCCCTTGGTGCAGAAAAGCATAGCCTTTGAGAATAGGCAATGACCGAATAGGAATCACCCCAAAAAGCGTAGCCGTAGCCCAGAAAGCGTAGCCGTAGCCTAAGGCATCATTTTTTCACTTTTGGCTATACTTTTCAAGTGTACTTGAATGGGTGTTTCTCTTGTAGTGCACTGTCAGAGTAGCATAAGGACAGAATCTCCACGGTGGCCTCCAGTCCCCCAACAAGTTGATTATAGAGCTGAGACCAATGTAAAAAGCAAACAATTAAAGCAAATTATCAATACAAAAGAGTAAACTAAAGCAACTTAAAAATGACTAACCCACCAATTTAGTGTCCATGGAATTCACATCATCTACAAATGTGTTTGATGACTCTAATGTGTGACGGTTTGGACACATCATCCGATTGTGTCCCACCTCTCAGCACAAAGGACAACGTTGACTTTTCTTGCCATCGTTTGCACTATTACCCTTTGTCTTGTGCTTGCGGGGATTCCGTGATGTGCCACCTTCATTAGAAGGCCCCTCAGGTGGAAAAGTTGTGTCGACTGCATCTTTGTTCTCAAAGTGCTTCAGCATCAGCATAACCATGTCTCGTACAAACTGGAATCGTTTAGTACTGTGACAGGCAACTTTGCAAACTTTCCTAAACCAATCCAACAAGCACAAATGTTGTGTTAGTGGCAAAGAATCCCAAATTACACCTGACGACTCCACGGGCCTCATTTTTGAATCCTTGGTCCATCCTAAATTACTGCAATTATATGTTCGCAAAGGACCCAAAATACTCCATTCTCATACATGTACAATCTGAGCTCAGTCATTTCGTATGATGCAACAACATGCTAATCTTTTCCTAGAGTGCCATATCTAGAGATAGTGTGGATAAAATATGAACTGGTATCTTTAAAATTAACCACCCTCATTGCACATGCCCTATCAAGAAAGGGAACAAATAAATAGAATATTGACTGAGTATAGTTCTCAAGTACACACTTCTCTAACTGCTTCAGTTAGTGGTCATCACAGGGTCACCCTTTGCATACTCAAAATCAGCCTCAACTTCCTTTGCATAAACAAACATCAAGCAATGATGGTAGTGATGTAAAAATCAGTGTAATTGTATTAAGATTTAACATACCTTGATATCACGATGTGCAGACCCTCACACCTTAAGGTTGTGCGAAAGCCAGCAAAGAACTTTCCCCTTATGTATGTGGTTGTCCAACTATGCCTTCTCTTGTACATGTCGTGTATCCATTTCTTATCACCTATGCCAAACTGCTCAACCATCTCAAACCACTTCCTACAAAATGTTCGGACTTCATAGTCACCAAGCATGCAATTTTTAAACCTCCTGGTAAAGTTAAGCTTTCCAATGTTGCTCGTAGCGATTCAGAGGAGGCGCCAAGCACATAGTTGATGGTGTATCTCTAGAAAAACTTGCTCAATTGCTAACTTCATTTGTTTGTCACTGTCGATTATTATGGACACAGGAGCTTTCCCCTTCATTACTGTTTACAGCTATTGAAGCAGCCACACATAGGTCTCATCTTTCTCATCAGCCACCAATGTAGCGGTAAGCACCACCGTTTGGTTATGATGATTTACACTAAAGAACACCACCAATGGTGAAAGGTAAATATTTTTCTTATACATTGCATCAAATACAATGACATCTCCAAATATCTGGTAATCAATTTGGCTGGTGCCATCACACCAAAATAAACGTTGCAACACCCTGTCTTGGTCAATAACTTTTTTGTAGGAGAATACTGGATCATTTGCCTTGCACTCGCAAAGATACCTTAAACACAAATCTACATCTAGGCCACGCTCCCTTCGTTGCTTTGCATTTACATTGTGCATGTCCCTTGTTATGTAAGGGACATTCTCATACCCTTCGACTAGGCTCGGCAGGAAATCATCGATTCGTGATATGGGAATGTCCCTTTTGCGCATCTCATTCATTTGCTCAATATCCGCTTCACTCATTTTTTGATGGCTTCGGAGCATGGTAGAAAATCATAAATCAAGAACGAGGTGGTTATGCTCGTCTAAAAAGTACACAATGTACCAACATCCTGATTCATCGTCCACGCAAACTTTCATCCTTGCAGGGCATCCACATCGTGTCTCAACCTTTGGCCTCTTTTGCCAGTTCGGAATTAAGTAGAACTTCAACGATTTGAATCCTTTTAGATGACATACAAAGTCCTACCGTATCCTTACTTCGTCACATTTTTCAGTCTTGGAATGTCTCCCACTAAAACCATGATGCTTTGAATAGGCATGGCAGAAATCAAATGCAAGGTCAACATCTCCCAATTCATCCGAATCCATGCCTACAAAGTCATCGCCGTCGTCTGATCTAGCTCGTCCATGGCCTGCTCCATCATACAGTCCTGCTTCATCAGCGAAACACGTATATGCAAGGATATCCTAATCCCCAGCCCCCCTTTGTTAAATAACACCAATATTGTAATTCAGGTCCAACATTGTACTCTAGCAAGCTCTCAATTGATATTAACATTGACAAGATTCAAACAAAATTGACGAAATTTACTCAAACAAAAGGAGATATTTAAAAACTAACTGCAAATTAGTAATACAAATCGGTACCTTCTATCCATTGATCAAGAGGACGACACTATCAAACAGAGAGTCACAAATCGGTAGGAATTACAAGAAGGGTCGACTGTTGATGACGGTCGAAAATGAAGGCCAACATTGTAATGTTCAAAGATGGAGATAAAGAGCATCAATTTCCACTGCTAGGGTGAATTAATGAGCAGAGCTAAACAAATTCGTTAATCAAAAGTGAGCAAAAATAAATATTCATTTAAAAAATTGAAATATGACCCTTTTATTTTGTTCAAAATTGCCGAAAAGGCCCATTAAAATGAAACATTCTTATTTTGCACTGCCTGGCTGACTGGTGAGCCAAATAACTTTTTGGCATTTCGGTGCGACAAGCAAGGGCCACTCACCGAATCCGTGCCCTACTTTTTCAGCTCAAGTTAGGTTTCATTCATTACAACTATAAACAACAGGTAGACAAAAGAGGATTGGAAGGCGTGACAAAAAAAAGGAGGATCGGAAGGATTATACAAAGTTTTGCTAAAATTACTTATGAAGAATAATAGAGTCAATTACCAATTCGATAATACCAAACAAAAAATTATCAATTCGGTATTCGAAACATTATGCCACTGACAAAATGGTACCTGAAAAACATGAAAGATAGAAAACTCCCCAAAAGTTTTTAAAATATGATAGAAACCTCCAAACGTGAATTGATAACGTCTACATTGTCGAAAAATGCCTACGTGGATGACGGATACGATTACCTAGCTAACAGAGCAATTATGTGGCATTTTCTTTTCTTTTTTACTCGTATCCAACATGGAAAATCATAAAATCCCTAATTTAAATAAAATGAAACTTTAATTTCCCAACTTAAACGCTAAAATCAAATCATCTAGCCTCCAACCACCTTTCCCATGTGCTCTAACCTTTGGGAACTGTTGTCCCCTTTGTTTCTAGCCACCGCCACTGATAAACCCATATTTCATGAGTTCTTTTGTGCTTAATTTGAGTGATTTATTCAATCCTCCACCTACTTATTCATATTAACTGCATGGTTTTACTTTCCCTTCCTTATTAGGTCATATTGTGAAAAATATGTTTCCTAAGCTTTAAAAATTAATTATTTTAATTACCTTTATTTCCATTCGATGCCGTGATTAGTGTGTTGAGTAGTTTCAGATTTTCTAAGGCAGAATGACTTAAAGGATGGAAAAGGAAACATACAAAAATGGAAGGAGAAAGCAAAACGGAGCTTTGAAGGAAACTGGTATTCACGCGATCACATGGACGACGCGATCGCGTGCCAAAAGCGAAGATGCAGCGACGCGGCCGCATGACTGACGCGACCGCGCGACATAAGCAGAACGCATACGACGCGGACGCGTGACTGACGCGACCGCATGGCAAGGAAAAGCTCCGAATGACGCGACCGCGTGACCCACGCGGACGTGTGACAGAGGCCATGTATCAGAATTTACAGAATACGCCCCCAGCAATTTCTAAAGCCCTTTTTGGCCCAGATCCAAGTACAGACAGCATAGACCAGAGGTTATAAAGTGTGGGAATGCACCCATTCAAAGAGAGCTCGCATATTTTATTTTTCAATGATTTAGGTTTTAGTTGGGAGGGAGATCTTCTCCTCTCTCTCTTAGGATTTAGGATTTCTTCTTGCTTTAAGAGTGACTCTCAATCCAGGTTTTACTAATCTTTGTTTTAGCTTCCGTTTACTTTTATTTATTCCAGCACTTGAATTGATCAGTGAATTTATGAATTTCTTCCATGTTATAGATTGTTATTTAAATTAATGATAATTGAGGTATTTTCAGTTTATGATTGTTCTCTTTGATTTAAGTTACCATTGCTTCCCTTCTAAGGACATTTTTATTATTCTGGCAATTTTACTTTTTCTCCTTTTGGTCCTGGTTAAGAAATCAGTAACTCAACAGTTATCAAACTCAACATATTTGATAATCGTTATCTTGCTAATTGAGCTGAACTTAAGTAATCCCAACCTTTTCTTAGGAAATAAATAGGATTCAAAGGTCAATTTAATTAGTCCCTTGACTTTCCTTTGCTTTAGTAAAGGTTGACCAAGTGGAATTCAGATTCAACTTTCATTATAGTTGAGAGAGATAACTAAGTTGGACCTCTAATTCCTCTTACCTTGCCAAAAATTTGCTTTACAGTATTTATTTATTTTAATTGCCATTTACCTTACTTGTCATTCAAATCACTTGCTTCTCACCTTTTAAACCCTGCTTACAACCCTTATAGCCAATAATAAGAACATACCTCCTCGCAGTTCCTTGAGAAGACGACCCGAGGTTTGAATACTCGGTTAACAATTTTTAAAGGGGTTTGTTACTTGTGACACCCAACACGTTTGTATGAAAGGACTTTTGTTGGTTTAGAAGCTATACTTGCAATGAGGATTTATCCGCAAATTTCTAGACCACGCAAAAGTTTCTAACATCAGCCACATCCCGTCTGATTCAATAAATGGTCACGCTCATCTCCTGTTGTGGTGTTCCTCTGTCGCACCCATCGCTTTCTCTTCATCGTCCTTTTCTCTAATAGTGCTCATGATGGTGGTTGCAGCGGTGGTTGCCCCCATGTTGTGCTCTCAGGCTTTGTTCTTTAACCTTTCGTCATTGTACTTTGAGCCTCTGGTAATGATCCTTGTTGTTAATTGCTATTGTTTCTTCTTCTTCAACCTCTATTAGTACTTAGTTGTCCTTGTCGTTGATTATTCTTCTTGTTCTTATTCTTATTAGTTGCATAGATGTTCAGTTCTTGTAGTTCTTGTTATTTTGGATAAAAAAGATCTTGATGCTAGATTTGGTCCCAATCCCATGGACAAGCCCAAGATGTTCAATTGGTTGCAGATGAAAGGATCAGTTTATGGGGGAAGACAGAGATGAATTTCTTAAAGAAAATGGTGGTGGCTGCGATTTGTTTGATGGGAACTAGGTTCGGGACAAGGGCTACCCTTTGTGTTACTCTAATTTCCATCAATTTCACCTTCAACTGTGGATTTATGACAAGATTACTTCAATTGGGGATAAAATTTTTTAGTTTGGATTTTGGTTTAACTAATTAAATATTACACATCAGTAATTAGCTTTAGATGTTGCCAGATCATCCAAATTCAGTAGCCACCTCAGCATTTTGCTCACCAAAGATGGCTCTGGCGAAGTCATGGGCACACTTGTTACATTTTAAAATTATTTAGAAATTTTTTTTGTCAATAACGTCTTTCAGTTACCATTTTTGTTAGTTCCTAAATATTTTGAATATCCAATTGATATTTAACTCAAGAATAATGTAAGAGAAAAAATTATTTTGGGTTGATTTTTTTTCGGTACATTATTTTGGGTCGATGCCAAATATAAACAAATAGCTAGAATAGTGAATACACCATTTAAGTTTATATTCTTTTGCTTCATAGACAAACACAACATAACCAACTTGGTTTAATTTAGTAGTTAGTCTACTAGTTTACTTAAGTGTTGGAGGTTTGAATCTCGTCTTGTGTATGCAGCAACCTATTGGCTGTCAGGTCAGAAGATACTGTGGGAATAAAAAAAAAAGAACAAACACAACGTATATCCCTCTCTCCTCATCACTTTTGAATCTCTTTTTTAATTAAAACTTAGGGTTTGGCTTGGTAAACTTTTTATTTTTTAAAAGTCATAGCATTTAACTTTGATCAGAACAAATTGCAAATGGCTTTTGTTCCGACGTGTTTATCTTAAACCAAGGTTGTCTTTGGACTTGAACTGATCCATACGCCTTGTGAGGGGTCTCCGTCGTCCTCACTTGAAACATAAAGGGTACTTGTAAGAGACTCTAATGCTTAAGTTAGCAAGAGTTTTAGCAAGCTGTGTAAAAATTGAATGAGAAAAAATACTTAATTTGTGGGGGTATTTATAAAGTAAATAGTAGAATTTAATTATCCCTTGAGAATGACTTTAAATAATCATGGACATAATTTTTTTTATAGTGGGAAGTTATGCCATTGTAGAGACAGTTATCACCTATGCAATGATAATCGAAGTAGGGGGAGCATCTGACTTGCTTCCCAACTCGGCTTAGATACTAGTTATAGGACTCGCAATCTCCCTTGGTCCGACCCGCCTAGACCCATTCAAAGATCGGGTCTCATCGCTGTTGGGTCGAGTTGTGAAGGAGTAGTCCAATCCATAATGTAGGCGCTACTAGATTTGAGTTTGGGTTGGATTGTCCGAGATCCAAGTATGAACATCTTCTAATAAGTATAAATAATAATAATTATAGTTGGTAAAATAGTTTTTAAATTCTAAAAAAAATCATAATAGACAAATACAAGAGTAAATATGATATTTATTCGTACATTTTTATAATAGATATAAATTTAGGCAAAAAATTTTAATATTTATTAATGTATAAAATTATATTAAATTTTTTAATTTTAATAAGTACAAACTAATTTTAAAAATTTTTTTAGTACTTTCAAAAATAAATACATGTTCTTTTTTATTCGGTTCTTGCTGTGTTATTTGTTAATTTGTTAAGTAGTTAATTACTTAATTGTTGTCTTGTTAGGTGTTATTAAATTTTTGCTATGTAGTTGTTGATTTATTTTCCTAATTGTTCTTCTTCTGGTTGATCGTTCTTGCTACTTAATTGTTAATTTGTTAATAATTGTTGCCGTGTTGTTTTTCTTGCTTTGGCTGCCATGTTATTAATTTTTTCCATTATTACTGTTGAACAACGATGACCAGGATTTTTAACCTTTTGAATTTTAGAATAATATACATATATACATATACATACATACATATACATACATTATACATACACATATATTGCATTAAAATAAGACCCAGCAAATAATACATTAAAAATAAAAAGAAATGTTAGAGAACCATCAAGAGTTATTATTTTTAGTTGTCATTTAGTCATAAATTCAATTATTTTAATCTAATTCTTTTAGTTTAGTAATCTAACAACATATTTTATCTCATACTTTTAAACATTAATGACTAACTAATTGCTAAAAATAATAAATTCTGATAGTTTTTTAGTATTCTTCAAAAATAAAATAAGAAACAATAAAATGATTATATATTTCTCATTGACAAAGTATAGAAAACAACGCTTTGTTTGAACAACGTAAATAATAAATTAAAAAATTTAATATTAATTTTAAAAATCAAATTTTGAATTAGTTATGTTTAATCATAATTTTGAATCTTTTTTCTATTTTTGCCGCAACTGCTCTCTCGAAATTTTGTGTCACCGCTGCCACTGTTGTATCGCAACTCCAGTGCCCCTCGCAGTTCCTGTCTCGTTATTTGTTTCTTATCAACTAAGTCGGATATATTCATTTTATTATGTACGCAGATGATTCTTTTCATTCTAAAGTGGATGTTTATTTGGGTATACTATTGGTATTTTACTTGATTTGTTTGATTCTACATGCACATACTTCGCAAGATGTTCATTTTACTATGTATGTAGATGGTCTTTTCACTAAGATGGGAATGTTTATTTGGGTCATACCATTTGGTTGAACAAAACAAAGCAACACGTGATGCACGTGATGAAAGTGGCGAAACCACGACATAGCGGTGTGGAAGCAATGGTACAGGTGTAGCGTTGGAGCAGTGGCAGAACAAGGCCTTTGGCTCGGCGATAGTGCAACATCATAGAGGGGAGAAGAAGGCACACAGAGGCAGCGTTGCTTGCAGGGAGAACATGGGTGGCGCGACGCATGGGAGAAGAAGGTGCAGCGGCAGCGTCAATTGTAGGGAACACAGGGGTGGCGCGATGCATAGGAGAGAAGGTGCAACGGTAGTGCGGCGTGTTACTTTTTCTGACGATGGCGGCAGTGGTGAGGTGCGTTGGTAATGGCGTGACAGAAAGGGAGAATGAAGCAGCTGCAGTAAAAAGAGAGAAAGGTGGAAGGTGAAAGGCTAGGGTTGTGGTGGATAAATGGAATGGAATGTTTTTTGTTTTAGTGAGTGTAACAACCCTGATTTTCTAACATGCAAGATCTTTTCTGAAGGCGCGGAATCCTCCGGAAGATCAGTAAAGGGAATACCTATGTTGTATCATCAAGCATCTCAATCCTCATGGTCATTATATTATCTTTAATTCAGGACCTTAGTGGAGATAAGCTCGATAACGTAATCACGAAGAACCTAGTTTTTGAACCGTATCGGTTAGGAGTTTTGATTCTGATTTCCGTAAATAGTCTCAGTTTGACGAACCGGACACGATTCATGAGAAAAGAGAGATAATAGTATAACACTATCATTATAGTAGTATTAGAAGATGCTTGAATAATATTATAAGGTTAGCTGGTCTATTTTAGTTAAAAACAGGAAATCGATTTAACCGGGTTCACAGTTTACTGGTGCAGCTTAGCACCAGCACTCTCTAAAGACTTTAGCAATAGTAAGGCCTCCGGGTTCACAGTTTACTGGTGCAGCTTAGCACCAGCACTCTCTAAAGACTTTAGCAATGGTAAGGCCTCCTCATACATATTCTATTCTCATATTAAATATGTTACTAGTGTCATGTATGCTAGTAGCTCTGAAAATAATTTTTAGAGATGTTTTTACAAGTGTTCCGATACACCTAGTTTTAGTAGTTATACACCATAGATATTTTAATATTATTTTAACCCACTCAAAGCCAACCAATCACAACTCACCCTACACCCCCAAAACCCCCAAGGCTGGTTTATTTTCTCCTTGTGGCCGAAATTTCCAAGAGAGAAAAGGAGAGAAAAGTTCTTAGTTCCAAATCTTCAAAGCTTGATTTCTGCTGAACTAAAACTCAAATCAAAACTCCGATTTTACCAAAATGATCCTCTCTTCTTTCTCTACATAACCATATAACATATCAAGGCTGGAAATAAGGTGAGATGGCTGTCTCCCTCCCTCTTCAATTCGGTTTTCAAGGAAACATGCTTAAACATGTGTTTTCTTGATGTTCTTCCTTAGGAATCATGCTTAACTTGACTTGAGGACTAAGAAACGTTAATTTCCAACAACTCTAAGGTGAGAAATCTCTTCCTAACATGCTGAGTGAGATTTGGTCAGTTGAGGGTTTTTGGATTTAAAATTGTTCTTGATGTGATTTAGGAGGAAAAAAGTTCTTAAGGACCACCTGAAAGTATAACCGAATTAGGAGCAGCAAAACCAGGTAGGGTTTGACGAATTTAATCTTGATTAATTGTGTTTGAGTTGTGTAATTATGATATGGTTTGGCTATGCTTGAAATTGATGATTTATATGAGTGATTCTTGTTGAAAATTTGATGACAATTTGATGAAATTTGATGAAATTCAAGCTTTAAGTTCATGTTCTTGGAGCTGCTGGAAAAATGAAACCCTAGGCTTAAATTGAGGTTCAATTTGTGTTGAAATCATGTGGAAAATATGGGGTTTTAGTGGCAGGAAATTTATTATGAATTATGGCAAAAATCGGTTGCTGAAAAGAGTGAAAAACGGGTAAAAACAGAGAAAGAATCTGAAGAATTTATGAAGAGCACGAAGAACACTTTGAGTGTGATGAAGAAAATTGAAGAACACCTTTTAGATCTTAAAAAGGGCAGGGTTGTAATTATTTTGGTGTTTGAGGAGTTATTTGGTAATTTTCACAAGTTATGGTGGTTAAAGTAGAAATATTAAAAGTTATGGGTAGTAAAAAGTGAATTTATAAAGTAAAAGGTTAAAGGAAGGTAATTTTAGAAAATATATTAATAAAATAATAAATAATAATAAAATATTAAATAATAATATTTGATTAAAAATAATATTTTAATAAAAATAATAAAATAATACGGAAAAGGCAGTTTTTTGTAAAAGCTTTAGAAAGACAACTTTAAGTGCAAAATCTCATAATTACCTTCATAAAACACTTAGGGAGTGGTAATAACATGTTAGTGAGGTAAAGATAAAGAAAAGATAAAAAGTTAAAGAAGAGATAAAAAATCAAAGAAAAAGTCTGTAAAGTTTTAATGACAGAAAAACAGACAGAGACTAGTGAACGAACTAGGGCAACTTAGTACTTGAGTTGCGGCTAGGGTTAGGTATTATATGAAAATTTAAACTGTTTCAGTATAGACTTAATGAACCTATACTTGGGACAGGCTAACTATTCATACCGAAATTTACATAATCTTTAAATATATACGTTAAGCAGAGAAATCAGAGCAGAGTAGAGAAACACAGAGAACAGAGTAATCAGAGTAGAGGAAAGAGATAAAGAGAAGAATAACATAGATATAAAGGAAAGAGTAATCAGAGAAAAGCAAAGAGATACAGAGAACAGAGTAAAGAGATATAAAGAGAAGAGTAATATAATAAAGAGATGTTTATATATATATATATATATATATATATATATATATATATATATATTAGATGCTTAATGCAACCCAGAGCTATATTTATATATATTTTTTAGTTGCTTGATGCTACCCAGAGCTATATTTATATATATTAGTTGCTTAACACAACCCAGAGCTTCTGTAGGGAAACTAAGTTACCTACAGCCATTTTCCGCTTCCCTAGAGCAGAGGAGAGTATATATATATTTTCCTGCAGTAAGCAGAGGCTGTCTCAAATGGGCGGCTATTATTATATGCGCATTTATTTAGGAACGGAAAATCGTATCCGGGAAATCGGGATTACTCGTGACTGGATAAATGTCGAGATTGCGGGCAACCAACTGACACATGAGCTCATGGCCTGCGCTAGGGCTAGACATGCATCATTCTTGTCTGCGCATCATTCTCTGTTGCATTCCTTTCTGTGTTTGATCTACTTCTTTATCTTTGTCTGCTTGTATGCTATTTCTGTGTTTTATTTTCTTGTATGCTTCTGTTTGTGTTCTACTTTCTATTTTTTCTATTTTCTATATTTATCTTTATCTCCTATTTACTGCTTCTCTGTATTTTTGATATTTGTCTGCTAAACAACACATAATTAATGAACGTAACTAATAACCCCGGCCCTACTAAGAACTCCCCAGTTCTTACGCCTTCTCTCTCCCTTCTCCCTTCAGATGGAAGCATAAGTACCCTTCCGTAATTTTTTGACGACCGTTTGCAAGAAGAGGATTCCACTCTAGGTAGTCTTCTGAGTTTAGGGTGAATCTCGTTCTCTGTTTATATGTATATATTGTGAGACCAGCCATCGTCTGCACCCCGTTTATATGCGAACTCCAACCTAAATCCCGTGTACAAGACTCCTGTTATGTGGCAACTTGATGAGGTACCAGAGAGACGTCATGTGACAATGTCTGACCGTGCAGAGGAGTAGTAGAAGATGTTCCACCTTTTGATGACGTTCTATCTTACTTGAGTTTTGAAGACTTAGAACGTACTTTCCCTTGCCTTAGTAGTTTAGAGGGACTAGGTGAGTATAGATTTTAGGCTAGCCTAGGTGCCAACTTAGGGACCTCTTGAACAAGTCAGGACCTGGGATGTTGTATGTATGTACATGTATATAGTTATTATCTAGCTATATCTAGGGGTGTTCTAACTAAAAGTCTATACTTAAATAAAGGCTGGATCACCGAATATTGTTAACTGCTTGTGATGTATTTATGTGTGGTTGTTTATAACTGTTTTATCTACTATCAGTTGTGAATTGATTATGAATGATTCTATCTATTAATCCAAACATTTTCAAAAAAAAGTACCTCGCAAAATAACTACATTTTTAACAGCGAATTAGGCTTATATAATAAATAATAGATAATAATTAGGAAGACAAGTTGGTAACACTCAGTTTCCGGTATGATCTAGACATACTGAAAATTGGATCATTACAATTTGGTATCAGAGTAGTTCGTTCCCAGTAGAGCCTGGGGAGTGGACTGACTATGCTTCATTGCATGCTCTGCTTGTGTGTCTCATGCCGTTAGGGTATCTTTAAGATACATTTGGCATGAATGTCTATGAGCACTCATTTTGGGAATGTTCATGCCTAGCTTGAGATATTAAGACTGATCACCTTAATGTTGATTGTTTGGTGCGGATAAGACCTCAATGACTGTGAATAGGCATGGTTTAATCGAGTTCCGAATGACGAATTCATGCGAGGCACAACTATTCTTATAGCTGTTGTGATCTCCATGGCTATGACTATGTGAGATTTGGGTGCTGTAAGGAACATACCGATCTCTTTGTCAGGATGGCTTGAAGAAAATAGATTGCCTGAAGATGGATTCTGCACGTGGCTGAAGCAGTGCGTGAAGCTGCAGTAGCAGTGGCCAGGGCTGTTGAACATCTTGGAGTGAGAAATGGTAATGATGAGAATAACTTAGGGCATCCTGAAAGACCTATGACCCTTGCGACCTTTCTAAAGGTTAATCTGCCTAAGTTCAAGGGTACACTCATTGCGACTGACGCTGATAACTGGTTTCGAGGTATTGAACGATCACTGAGAGCGCAGCATGTTCTGGAAGGACAACACGTGGAGTTTGCTACTGATATGCTCGAGGGAGAAGTTGAGTACTGGTGGCATGGGATACAGCGACTGCTACAACGTAATGAAGGTGACATTCCTTGAGATATTTTTAAAGATGAATTCTACAAGAAATATTTCCCGAGAGCAGTGCATGATGCTAAGGAAATAGAGCTTATGCAGTTGAGGCAAGGGGATATGACTGTTGCTGAGTAAGCTCGTAATTTCAATGACTTGTGTCGTTTCTCTAAGATCTGTCAAGGAAATCCTGCTGACTTTGAAGAATGGAAGTGCTTGAAGTTTGAAGGAGGCCTTCCTGATGATCTGATGAGTTCAATAGTTCCGCTAGAAATACAAAATTTTGCTGAACTAGTGAATAAAAGTAAACTAGTGGAGGAATGTTCAAAGAAGTTGGAGATAGCTCGAGCAAGTCATAGGGAGGATTTACAAAGAGACTTTGTTCAGAATTTAGCCCCTCAAGGTCACAGCTTTAAAGTCATTGGTCAATTCCAGCGTTGGAATGGAAACCACCGAGATGTCAGCCTTCTAACTCGCAATAATGGTAGTGACAATAATCGTGACATTCGACAAGGAAATCAGAGTCAACCTCACCAAGCTCAGAGTGGTGTAGTATGCCCAACTTGTGGAAAGAATCATGGTAGTAGGCTTTGCCGGTTCAGAACAGCTTTATGTTACTATTGTAATAAGGAAGGACATCGGGCAAGAGACTGTCAAAAAAGAATGGTAGATGAGTCTGCTGGCAATACTATAAAGTTTGGATCTATCGCTCGAGGTAAGTTCTATGCTAAGAATTTGCTTAAGTCGGATATCATTGCAACTTTTTACCTATGCATCAAATTTTGAGGGCAAAATTTTCCTTTAGGAGGGTAGAATGTAACAACCCTGATTTTCGAGCATGCGAGATCTTTTCTGAAGGCACGGAATCCTCCGAAAGATCAGTAAAGGAAACACCTCTGTTGTATCATCAAGCATCTCAATCCTCATTGTCATTATATTATCTTTAATTCATGACCTTAGTGGAGATAAGCTCGATAACGCAATCACGAAGAACCTAGTTTTTGAACCGTATCGGTTAGGAGTTTTGATTCTGATTTTCATAAATAGTCTCAGTTTGACGAACCGAACACGATTCATGAGAGAAGAGAGATAATAGTATAATACTATCATTATATTAGTATTATAAGATGCTTGAATGATATTATAAGGTTAGCTGGTCTATTTTAGTTAAAAACAGGAAATCGATTTAACCGGGTTCACAGTTTACTGGTGCAGCTTAGCACCAGCACTCTCTAAAGACTTTAGCAATGGTAAGGCCTCATCATACATGTTCTATTCTCATATTAAATATGTTACTAGTGTCATGTATGCTAGTAGCTCAGAAAATAATTTTTAGAGATGTTTTTACAAGTGTTCCGATACACCTAGTTTTAGTAGTTATACATCATAGATATTTTAATTTTATTTTAACCCACTCAAAGCCAACCAATCACAACTCACCCTACACCCCCAAAACCCCCAAGGCTGGTTCATTTTCTCCCTGTGGCCGAAATTTCCAAGAGAGAAAAGGAGAGAAAAGTTCTTAGTTCCAAATCTTCAAAGCTTGATTTCTGCTGAACTAAAACTCAAATCAAAACTCCGATTTTACCAAAATGATCCTCTCTTCTTCCTCTACATAACCATATAACATATCAAGGCTGGAAATAAGGTGAGATGGCTGTCTCCCTCCCTCTTCAATTCGGTTTTCAAGGAAACATGCTTAAACATGTGTTTTCTTGATGTTCTTCCTTAGGAATCATGCTTAACTTGACTTAAGGGCCAAGAAACGTTAATTACCAGCAACTCTAAGGTGATAAATCCCTTCCTAACATGCTGAGTAAGATTTTGTCAGTTGAGATTTTTTGGATTTAAAGTTGTTCTTGATGTGATTTAGGAGGAAAAAGTGCTTAAGGACCACCTGAAAGTATAACCGAATTAGGAGCAGCAAAACCAGGTAGGGTTTGACGAATTTAATCTTGATTGATTGTGTTTGAGTTGTGTAATTATGATATAGTTTGGCTGTGCTTGAAATTGATGATTTATATGAGTGATTCTTGTTGAAAATTTGATGACAATTTGATGAAATTTGATGAAATTCAAGCTTTAAGTTCATGTTCTTGGTGCTGCTGGAAAAATGAAACCCTAGGCTTAAATTGAGGTTCAATTTGTGTTGAAATCATGTGAAAAAGATGGGGTTTTAGTGGCAGGAAATTTATTATGAATTATGGCAAAAATCGGTTGCTGAAAAGAGTGAAAAACGGGTAAAAACAGAGAAAGAATCTGAAGAATTTATGAAGAACACGAAGAACACTTTGAGTGTGATGAAGAACATTCAAGAACACCTTTTAGATCTTAAAAAGGAAAATTTTGTAATTATTTTGGTGTTTGAGGAGTTATTTGGTAATTTTCACAAGTTAGGGTGGTTAAAGTAGAAATATTAAAAGTTACGGGTGGTAAAAAGTGAATTTATAAAGTAAAAGGTTAAAGGAAGGTAATTTTTGAAAATATATTAATAAAATAATACGGAAAAGGCAATTTTCTGTAAAAGCTTTAGAAAGACAACTTTAAGTGTAAAATCTCATAATTAACTTCATAAAACACTTAGAGAGTGATAATAACATGTTAGTGAGGCAAAGATAAAGAAAAGATAAAAAGTTAAAGAAGAGATAAAAAAATCAAAGAAAAAGTCTGTAAAGTTTTAATGGCAGAAAAACAGACAGAGACTAGGGAACGAACTAGGACAACTTAGTTAGTACTTGAGTTGCGGCTAGAGTTAGGTATTATATGAAAATTTAAACTGTTTCAGTATACACTTAATGAACCTATACTTGGGACAGGCTAACTATTCATACCGAAATGTACATAAGCTTTAAATATATACGTTAAGCAGAGAAATCAGAGCAGAGTAGAGAAACACAGAGAACAGAGTAATCAGAATAGAGGAAAGAGATAAAGAGAAGAAGAATAACATTGATATAAAGGAAAGAGTAATCAGAGAAAAAAAGAGATACAGAGAACAGAGTAACCAATGCAGACTAAAGAGATACAAATAAAAGAGAAACCAGAACAGAGTAAAGAGATATAAAGTGAAGAGTAATATAATAAAGATATATATATATATATATATATATATATATATATATATATATATATATATATATTAGTTGCTTAATGCAACCCAGAGCTATATTTATATATATATTAGTTGCTTGATGCAACCCAGAGCTATATTTATATATATTAGTTGCTTAACGCAACCCAGAGCTTCTGTAGGAAAACTAAGTTACCTACAGCTATTTTTTGCTTCCCCAGAGCAGAGCAGAGTATATATAGATTTCCCTGCAGTAAGCAAGGGCTGTCTCAAATGAGCGGCTATTATTATATGCGCATTTATTTTGGAACGAAAAATCGTATCTGGGAAATCGGGATTACTCATGACCGGATAAATGTCAAGATTACAGGTAGCCAACCGACACATGAGCTCATGGCCTGCGCTAGGGGCTAGAGATGCGTCATTCTTGTCTGTGCATCATTCTTTGTTGCATTCCTTTTTGTGTGTGATCTACTTCTTTATGTTTGTCTTCTTGTATGTTATTTCTGTGTTTTATTTTCTTGTATTCTTCTATTTGTGTTCTGCTTTCTATTTTCTCAATTTTCTATATTTATCTTTATCTCCTATTCACTGCTTCTCTGTATTTCTGATATTTGTCTGTTAAACAACACATAATTAATGAACGTAACTAATAACCCCGGCCCTACTAAGAACTCCCCAGTTCTTACCCCTTCTCTCTCCCTTCCCCCTTTAGATGGAAGCATGAGTACCCTTCCGTAGTTCGCTGACGACCGTTCGCAAGAAGAGGATTTCGCTCTAGGTAGTCTTCTGAGTTTAGGGTGAATCTCGTTCTTTGTTTATATGTATATATTGTGAGACCAGCCATCTTCTGCACCCCGTTTGTATGCGAACTCCAACCTAAATCCCGTGTACGAGACTCCTGTTATGTGGCTACTTGATGAGGTACCAGAGAGACGTCATGTGGCAATGTCTGACCGTGCAGAGGAGTAGTAGAAGATGTTCCACCTTTTGATGATGTTCCATCTGACTTGAGTTTTGAAGACTTAGAACGTAATTTCCCTCGCCTTAGTAGTTTAGAGGGACTAGGTGAGTATAGAGTTTAGGCTAGCCTAGGTGCCAGCTTAGGAACCTCTTGAACAGGTCAGGACCTGGGATGTTGTATGTATGTATATGTATATAGTTATTATCTAGCTTTATCTAGGGGTGTTCTAACTAAAAGTCTATACTTAAATAAAGGCTGGATCACCGAATATTGTTAACTGCTTGTGATGTATTTATGTGTGGTTGTTTATAACTGTTTTATCTACTATCAGTTGTGAATTGATTATGAATGATTTCGTCTATTAATCCAAACATTTTCAAAAAAAAAAGTACCTCGCAAAATAACTGCGTTTTTAACAGCGAATTAGGCTTATATAATAAATAATAGATAATAATTAGGAAGACAAGTTGGTAACACTTAGTTTTCGGTATGATCTAGATATACTGAAAATTGGGTCGTTACAGTGAGCCTGGAGTGCAGTCCATTGTTCACGTTATTCGCACCCCATTGTCTACCTAGCTGAACTCATTCATAAAAAGTCTTAGTATGAGATAAAGTCATAGTTTTCTTTTGGTTTAATTACTCTATTGGCAGGACGGATCTAGAGGGGGCGAGTAATGGCCTCAACCCCCTCCCCCTCCAAAATTTAAGGAACTATATTTATACATGAGATATGTGTTTAAAGAAATAAAAAATATTGTACAATTTAATAGTTTTATATGTATTATTTTTCATCATGTGATGGATTTATGTCTCAATTATTTAGCTTACTAATATCTTTTACTTAACCAATTTAATATCTTTGTACTTTTTAAATTAGTTTTTATATAATCATCTTTATATCTATTTTTAAAAAAATTCATTTGTTTCTTAATATTAACAAATTTAACATTTATATTATTATATAAAATATTAATAATGATTTACATAGTTGTATTTTAGTAATCACATTATGTACTTTAAATGTTCTTTTCTTATAAAAAAATACTCATTTTTCTTTTAAATTTACGTTGTTAAAAGAAAAAATTTATTAAAGATATTCTATAAGGATACTATATCTTTCACATAATTAATAGTTTATAATTTTTTTTATAAGTTTTTTAAAATTTTTAAAAAATAATTTTAATTAATAAGATATGTGATAATTTTTTAACTAAACACATTATAAATTATTGATATTTTATAATTTCATAATGTACTATTGATATTGTAATGTTTCTTTTATATAACTGTCATACTAAAAATAAAAGTATAAAAAAATTATAATTTTTTTATATATATTTATAAACCTTTTGAAAAATCAACTCAATAACTATATCCTATGTCTAAATTATTTTTATAGAATGAAAAAATATAATAAAAAATAATTAAAAAGTTTTTCTAAAATTCGGCCCTCCATATTAAAATTTCTGAATCCGTCTCTGTTTGTTGGTCCTTATAATTTTTCACCAAATTTTCAATTAGGTCCTTATCCTTTTTCTCCTTTCAATTGAGTCTCTACATTACTTTCAATTTTATAATTAGATCATTCTTAGTATAAAAAATGTTAGAATTAATTGAATATTTTTTTACAAATTAAAGGTATTCATAATTAAAAAGTAACTAGATCTTTGACTGTATATATTTTAGGAGAAATATTCTATTAATTTTAACATTTTTGATATAAAAATAATTTAATTACAAAATTAAAAACAGTGTAAAAACCTAATTAAAAAATATAAAATTAATTAAAAATTTAATAAAATTATAAAAACCAACAAAATAATTAAACCATTTTTTTTCTTAGCTTGTTTGCTACATACCTAAGCAAGATCCCAATCTTTTTTTTTTCTTTTTGATGAAAACGCATTATCTTTTTTTCTTTTCCTTCACTTTATCCCCAATACAAAGGTGTTATTGATTCTACATAATATATTTGAAAAAGTATAGAGAACCAAGTTAGAGTCTGCCAAGTTTTACCAACAATAATTAATTATTAATATTAAATTTTAAAAACAAAATTTAAATAATTAGTATTAAACAGAATTTGAAAGATAAGGATTAGGCAAGCAGTAACTCCCCCATAAACGTCTCCACCCCTTCTCTTCGCAGCTTCGGAAGTGCCGTGACTTCCATTGCGCAGACCACTGCATCGCCGCCTCTGCAGTACGCCGCGCACGTCACCACTCTCCCGTCGCACCGCCAGCTAATCTGCGTCACACGCATCCACGCCGCTCGCCTGTCGCATCCTCACTGCTCGCCTATCGCATCCTTGCCGCTCACGGCTTGCATACCCAGGGCCAAGCCCGCGTTTGCGCCACCGCAGCCTCCACCTCGACAATCCTTTGTGCAGTGCTGGTGCCCTCCGCAACCAATTCCCGTCGCCGCAAGGCGCTCTCTGCAAGCGCTGTTTCCTCCTCCGCAGAACTACTGTAGTGCCCTTCCCCTCGTGATTCTCATCGCCACCGACCATTGCAGTGCGCTCCCTCTCTCTCGTATCCACCTTCTCAATCCTTTCTTCTTCCTTTCCGGTGAGCCAATTCATCTTCTTTTACTTTTTCTTTTCCAATTTCTTTCTTTTTTCTCTAATTTAATTTAAAAATCAATTTCTTTTTTAATTGTTTTGATTGTTACAATATACATGTTGTGTCTATTATAGATTATGATGATGAGTGTGGCAGTCAGTGGATCTGTGTCGAAATTCATGATTTTATTATTTTTTTTCTGGTTGTCATTTTGAAATTGTTTGTTGATTTTGTTTATGTTGTTGCTAATGAAGATTTAGGTATGCAATTATTCTTGGAATATGATTTTACCTTTGTTGTGAAGTTGTTGCCCTGTCCAAAATTATGAAAATTTTATCGAATTAAAGATGTGAATATTATAAATTAGGTTGAAAGTTTTATGTTTTAGAATGTATTTTTAACTCCTTAATTATCGATCTGTTATGGTCCTTTTTTAAATTTACATAAATTATTGATCTGATAAAGGCTATTCTAACATAAGTTCTAGCCAGGTTTTTTCTCAACTAATGACCAATGAAGGCAGATAGAGAGATAGGATCAAACATGCTACAAATATTGTAAATTCTTGCTGATGTACTAAAAAGTATCATTTATAAAGAGGTAATTATAGTTAGCTGCATTTACTTATAGTTTGTGATACAAATGTTAGAGTAATCTTTGTTTTTATCATGTTTTAAGCTTTATAATATTAAAACCTTTCTATGATATAAGTATATTCTTCTGCTTCAGTTGAAAGATGAACAGTTGCCATAAAATCATGAATCTAATTTCTGATAATTACTTTAATTACTTTCTCTTGTACAAAATATTAAGAATAATGTTATCACACATGAGACCATGAATGATGGAGTAATTTCTTTAATTTTTTCAAAGAAGCATTTTCATCAATTGCTAAATCATTGAATTGTTTCTGCCCAACTTTATTTCTTTACATTACTTTCAGAGATGAGCTTTTCAAACACTGCCTAATAGTATTTGATAAGAAGGTTCTTCTATTTGAACTAATAGGAAAAAAAGGTTAATTAAAAAGATTAAAAATATGTTAAAAAAATCTATTAGATAGAAGCTCAAATGGAACCACCTGCAAACAAATTATGGATACTCTGTAGAACTATAGTTATGCAATAATGTTATTTCTCTGTTCATGATATTTTATCTACTATTATAATATAAATTTTATTTAAATTAAATTCATATTTCATCAAATAATAAATAAAATTTGAAACTTGGTTGTTGCTTAAGGAGTCCGATTCATTTTGGTATGAAGATAAGTGACTCAGGTTGATGATTATATTTTTTAGTTCTGGAATATAGTTGGTGCTTGATTACATAAGTTACTAACCTTTAAATTTAATTTCTTTATCTATATTAGCGGATCATATGTTGGAAGGGGCAACTGAAGCAGATAGATCAAGACATCCTAATCCATATGAAGACCCTGCGGTGTGTAAGAACCAGAGTTTTTACGTAAAACTATTTTAATAAAATAATTTTAGTGCCCGGAATAAATTAAAAATTTAGAAGTTTTAATTTGAAAATATAAAGGTGAAATTTGATTTCAATGAATTTTTCTGAGTTAGAAACTGTATCTTTTTCAAAAAATTTTTGTAAAAGTGCATACTGGCACTTAAGCTGACAGTACCGGCTCTAGTCTCTCCAATGCTGCGTATTTTGGAAAATAAAATTTTAAAAATTTGATTTATTGTTTTGAAAAGACAAAAAATATTTTAGAATTGAAAACCGGGCACTAATCTTAAATGTTTTGGCTCAAAGTGGGTCAAATGGACCAAAAATGCTACACGGTTGGACCGGGCTCAAACTCAACTTATATAAGGCAATAAATGAGCCTAAGAAGCTCATTTTAACACCAAGAGAGAGAGAGAGAGCTCGGATAGGAAGAAGAGAGGAGAAGGAAGCCATTGTTACTATTCACCTCCCTCTTCAAAGCTCCATAATTTTTGATCCGGAACTCCGATCGACGAGACATTTACGGCCACGCGAAGCTCTTGTCGAGCTCTTCGATTCTATTTAAGAAAACCTGGTAAGAAATTGCGTCTCAATCCCCAGTTTCCAGCCCTAAAATTCTGCATTTTTGGGGTTATAATTTTGAGTAGATTTTGTAGTTTTGCTTGTTTAGGTGATCTCTAGTAGCGGGTAATTGTTGAATTTTACCCCTAATCTCGTTGGTTAAGGTAAGGTTTTACTAAACCCTTATGTTTAGTTATTTTGTGTATATTAGGTTTTGATTTTTGATACATATATGATGTTAGTTGAGCTTTGGTGGCTTGTTGGTGAGTTGAAAGCTTGTTGGACTCCAATCTTGGTGCGGTGTGCTTTTTGGGGGAGCGGCCAAGGTATGGTTTCGGTCTCCTCTATGTAATATGTAATATCAATGGACACTTAGGCTAGTTGACCTTAAGATAGGTTGAAAGTTGTGATTGTATGGTTAATTGTATATAAATGTATGTTTGATGATGGTTGGATGTTTAATGAATGGGTTTGAATGTGACGAGTTACATATTATTAGATGATGATTATTGATGAATTGTGTTAGTGGGTCTTACATTTAGTGGTATCAGAGCGGTTCGTCCTCGTGAGCCTGAGGGATGGATCGATTTTGCTTCATTGCATACTCTGGGTTAGTTTTCTTTCATGCTATTTAGGTTATCTACTTGATATTTCATAGCATGCTTGTTTGTGAGTGCTTTTTGGGATAATTGAAAGACTAGGCTTTTGATATTGAGACTGATCACCTTGATATCGATTGATTGGTGTAGACAGGAACCCTAATGGCTACTCGCAGACGAGGTCGTACACGTTCACGAAGAGAGAGTAGAAACGACCAACTGGCCGATAACCATGTCAAGTTCATAGAGGCAATGGCGAATCTTGCAAACACCATGGAGGCAAATGCTGCTGCGACTCTGCAAGCTGTGCAGAGGTTAGGCCAACCGGCTGGAAACGAAAACGGAGAAGGAAACGGGAACGATAATGCAGAAGGAAATGATGATAACATGGGAGGTGCTCCAATAACTTTGGCTACTTTTCTCAAGGTTCATCCGCCAAGCTTTAGAGGTTCAACCAACCCTATAGAAGCGGATAATTGGTTTCAGGCCATGGAGCATGCGTTACAAACACAACATGTTCCGAACAACCAATATGTAGAATTTGCTGCATATCAGCTTTTGGGAGAGGCCCAGCATTGGTGGCAAGGAGAGTGCCACTTGCTACAGCTTCAGAATGCCGATGTTCCTTGGGATGTATTCCAAATGGCCTTCTACAAGAAGTACCTTCCTGAATCTGCAAGGGAAGCAACGGAGATAGAACTTTTGCAGCTGAAGCAACGTTCCTCGTCTGTGGCAAACTATACTAGCCAATTTGAGGAGCTCTGTAGGTTCTCTAGGGTGTGTCAGGGTGCCCCGGAGACTTATGAAAGTTGGAAGCGCATCAGGTATCAAAGGGGCTTGAAGGATAACATCATGACTGCTATGGCTCCTTTAGAGATTCGGATTTTCTCCGATCTGGTGAACAAGACGAGAGTTGTTGAGGAATATGCACAGACGGTAGCCTCGTCAAGGGACACTCGTGGAGGAAACACTAGTAGGGAACGTGATGATTACCTTGGACCAAGTGGACAACACTTCAAGAAAAATGGTGAGGGGAAGCAGTCAAGAGCTTACTCCCCTGATATGAAATGTCAGGAGTGTGGGAACTACCACCCGAATAAGTCATACCGGTTGGGTATGAAACTATGTTAGAAGTGTGGCGTACCGGGACATTTGGTTAGAGATTGTCCACACCGAGGAACACATGAGCCGGGTCGATCACAACAATAGGATTGAGGTAATCATGGTTCTGATAGCCAAACCTTAACTTATTTTCATAGTATAGACTATCACCATTCTTGTTGAAAATGTTTTAAAGCTTAGAAGGATTTTTAAATTTGGTTTGGAACTTTGGTTTAAATGATTTGGTTTTGAAACTAGGATTCGAACTTTTGATTAAATGATATGATTTAGAAAGGAAAGTGAGCTCTATTATTTTGTTAACTTATGATTTTGGTTTGTAAATTTAACTTATCAAAAGGGATTTAAATTGAACGATTCTTATTTAAGGGTTTTAATGAATTTAGAAAAATCATGCTTTAAAGTGATTGATTTACAAATAAATGATTTTTGACTCTTTTGAGAAAGTTTTAACAATGAATTCATTTAGATTGAACTTGTTTTAAAGGTTTTGAAAAGTATTACAAAATTGGCATTTGGTTTAAAGGGAAGAATTTTCGGATTCTTAATGACGATAATCAGAGTGACGCAGTGGAAGGCGAGAGAGAATATTAACACGTTAGGATGATGGTGAATGAGATGCTTTGGCAACTTGTTGGGCTGATAACATTGATAGTAGAATACTTCGTGGATAATATATATATATATATATCGCGTGATTTGAATTTTCGAGGGCGAAAATTTTATTAGGAGGGAAGAATGTAAGAACCGGAGTTTTCACGTAAAACCGTTTTAATAAAATAATTTTAGTGCCCGGAATAAATTCAAAATTTAGAAGTTTTAATTTGAAAATATAAAGGTGAAATTTGATTTCAATGAATTTTTCTAAGTTAGAAAATGTATCTTTTTCAAAAATTTTTTGTAAAAATGCATACTGGCGCTTAAGCTGACAGTACCGGCTCTAGTCTGTCCAGTGCTGTGTATTTTAGAAATTAGAAAATAAGATTTTAAAAAGTTTATTTATTGTTTTGAAAGGACAAAAAATATTTTAGAATTGAAAACCGGGCACTAATCTTAAAGATTTTGCCCCAAAGTGGGCCAAACGGACCAAAAACGCTACACGGTTGGACCGGGCTCAAGTTGGGCCCAAGTCCAACTTATATAAGGTAATAAATGAGCCTAAGAAGCTCATTTTAACACCAAGAGAGAGAGAGAGAGAGATAGCTCGGATAGGAAGAAGAGAGGAGAAGGAAGCCATTGTTACTATTCATCTCCCTCTTCAAAGCTCCATAACTTTTGATCCGGAACTCCGATTGACGAGCTCTTTGTGGCCACGCGAAGCTCTTGTCAAGCTCTTTGATTCTATATAAGAAAACCTGGTAAGAAATTGCATCTTGATCCCCAGTTTCCAGCCCTAAAATTCTGCGTTTTTGGGATTATAATTTTGAGTAGATTTTGTGGTTTTGCTTGCTTAGGTGATTTCTAGTAGCGGGTAATTGTTGAATTTTACTCCTAATCTTGTTGGTTAAGGTAAGGTTTCACTAAACCCTTATGTTTAGTTATTTTGTGTATATTAGGTTTTGATTTTTGATACATATATGATGTTAGTTGAGCTTTGGTGGCTTGTTGGTGAGTTGAAAGCTTGTTGGACTCCAATCTTGGTGCGGTGTGCTTTTTGGGGGAGCAGCCAAAGTATAGTTTCGGTCTCCTCTATGTAATATGTAATATCAATGGACACTTAGGCTAGTTGACCTTAAGATAGGTTGAAAGATGTGATTGTATGGTTAATTGTATATAAATGTATGTTTGATGACGGTTGGATGTTGAATGAATGGGTTTGAATGGGATGAGTTACATATTATTAGATGATGATTATGATGAATTGTGTTTGTGGGTGTTACACGGTGCCCTATGATGCTGAGATTGACCAAAATAATAACTAATTGATTTGTTTTAAAATGTTTCTTAAATCCTTTATGTCAATTTTTTTGCTTTTTACATAGGTGATTGTAAAGCTGTTAATATTTTGTTAAAATTAGATGCCAACTATAATGTATGGTGGTGTTTCTTACAAGCCTTTTATTCATACATGATGTTTGCTCGTGTATTATCAACTTCAGAATATGACATAATATTCTTCTCAAATTTAAAGTTTATTGTTTAGTTTCATGAACCGTGAACTTTGGGTTGTAGTCAATTATGTTCAGATTATATGACAAATCATTATTTATTTCTTATTTATTTTCATGGTCTTGATCAAAAGTTGGTCCTCTTTGCTAAAGGTAGGAGCTTGTATTCAAAGATTAGATTAGGTGCGCCAGAACGAATTAAATCTTATCTGATTTTAAGTAGTTATAAAATTAATGACATATCCAGTCAAGTTTTAAACAAAAAGACACATCCATCATAGACACAGCCAAAGAAGTTTGAAACACAAGACATTTATTAAGGACACATCTAACAATTAAAGACACATCCAAACATTAATCAATTAAAACAAAACAAGTGTTTAATAAATGCAAAAAGACATATCAATGCCTTAACAGAGAAGGCACATTCACATTTAAAACTTTTTTACAAAAGATAACCAAAGAAATTTCAGTAGTCTTGAAAAGCAACATCGAAGTTCTAAACAAAAGACACATCAATTAAAAACACATTCAAATAAGTTTTAAACAGAAGACACATCTATTAAAGACACTTCCAACAGAAGACACATTCATTAAAGACACATCCAAACAAATTTTAAACAGAAGACACATCCAAACAAATTTTAAACAAAAGACACATCCAACAGAAGACATATCCAAGTATTAACCGGCTAAAACAAAACAAGTGTTTAACAAAAACAAAAAGATATCATCTGGAGAAGCATCTTTAACATATCAAAAAAATTAAATATCTCTGCCGTCTTCATTTCTAACAACTTCTCCTTGTATGCTAATTAATCAAACAAAGCATCTTAAGAGACTATAATAGAATAATTTAACAAAAAATAATAGATCTTATAGCTAGTACAATTTCTGCCTAAATGAATTCAAAGGACACAAAGAAATGTTATGACATTCTACTTCTCGTTCCCGAAGAACATACAAGTTGGCTTTTGTTCCGAGGGTTACCTGAAACTAGAGGTCGATCTCGGTTGAGATCTTCTGTACGGGTCGGTGCCGACGAGTTCGGCCGGTGAGTGGCGGCCAGAGTTGTTGTGTCCGGCTTGTTGGACTGACTGCACAGCTGATCCTCGGTCACCGGAGGGTGGGGGTACCTGCAAGAGACTCCGATGCTTAAGTTAGCACGGGTATTAAGCAGGTTTTACATAGAATCAGAGTATGAGTTATACCTGGGTGCTCCAGTGTATTTATAGTGGTTGTAGAGTGACCTTTCTGGATAAGATAAGTTAGTTATCTTATCTTATCTTTATCTTTGAGTTGAGGTCAGCTTATCTTCAAGGGAACCGCCCTTATCTCTATAGGCTCGGACGACCTTTGGATTTGAGTCGTGTTCCTCTACTTGGGCCCTTTATTGGGCTCCCCTGTCAGTTTGGCCGATCTCTTTGAGAAGAGGTCGGCTAGTCGGACCTGAAGAGGTCGGTCGCCATGTCGCTAAACATCCCGGGTCGGACAGCTTGACCCAGGGTATGAACAGTGCCCCTGCTTGAGCTTGGTCTTCTTTTTTTTTAGGTCGAGTCCTTGACTTCGGTCCTTCTATAGTGGAGCCGAACTCAAGCATTTCGTCAATTTTTTCCTTTTTGTAGAATCTTTTGAATGTAGAATGTTTTTCTCTAAAAGCGCGCGCTTTCACGTTAGTGCTTTGGAAACGTGTAAGGGTTTAATACTTTCATTAATTAGCATTAATTGCCCCGTTTTTCCTTTGAAGCTTTTGATTTTTGAAAACCTAGAAACGGTTTCTCTTCTTCGCTCCTTTGTAACTTCTTCACATTTTCTTCCTTTGTTCTCTCGCTCTCTGTTTTTTGCGCTCATTTCTGTTTTTTCTTCTCGTTGCGGCGTCGCTCGGCGAATTTTCTGGGCAGCTTCCATTTTTACGCCTCCCTCTTTCCTCCGACGCTTCTTCCTTCTCCAGGTGAGTTCCCTTCATATTTTCTTTCTCTTTCGTTGCTTTTGTGATCAAGTTTTGATTTTTCTTCAGAGAAAGTTTAGATCTTTCTATTTTCCGCTGTGCCTGATCACCGTGTGTTTCGTAATTTCTTCATCTTTTGCATGGTCTCTGTTGCTTGATGCCTTTAGGGTTTTTGCATGTTGCGAAATGCTTTTGATTTTGAAGCTTTGGAGTGATAGTTTTGTTTGATTCTGAAAAAAAGGTCTCATTTTTTATGATTTTTGCCTGGTATGTTTGTTGTTTCTTGCTGATAGACTGTAGGAAGATGATTTTCTGTTTTATGTTTTGTCTTTCTCCTGTAGAAAATGCTTGCTGTTTTGAGGTCTTCTTTTCTTGTTTGCGAGACGCCGGGACGTAAGTAGATTTTCCTTGATACCTCGCTTTGTTACTGCCTCCAAAGGATGCCCCAGGAGTTTCAGTTTGAGTCTTGGGGTTTCCTTTTCTGTGTATTCGTCTGCCGAGATATTTTTGAGTAATCCGTTCTTCTTTTCTTTTGTAGGGTTTAGTTGGCCTCATGTCTTCCCAAAATAACGTTGTAGAGATGCCTTCCCGGGTTCCTGAGGGTATAGCCGATTGGGTTGACTCGATGGTTCTTATGTGTGTTTCTCTGGTTGATTCTGAGTTTTGTGCACAGCTTAGACAGTTTCATAGTGTTTGTAGTAATTCCAGTGATGAGAAGAACTATGAGCTTGTCCCTCCCTCTTCTGATGAGAGAGTCTGCTTTTCTACTCGGGTTGTTGATGATCGCCCCTTCTTTTATGTCTATGATTTTTTCTTCAGTCCGCTGGGTATCACCCTTCCTTTTACTCAATTTGAAACCGATCTGTTATGGTCCTGTAATGTTGCCCCATCTCAACTTCACCCCAATTCCTGGGGTTTCATAAAAATTTTCCAATTGTTGTGCAATGGTTTCGGTATTCCTGCTTCCCAATCTCTCTTTTTCTATCTGTTTGTCTTGACTAAGCCCGGTGTGGTAAAAAAGAAGTCGGCTTGGGTCTCCTTCCATTCCACCCAGGGAAAGAAGGTCTTTTCCATGTTTGACGAGTCATTCCGTGATTTTAAAAATTACTTTTTCAAGGTCTGAGCTGTTGAAGGAGCTCGGCCCTTTTTTCTGGATGAAAATGACGAACCTGCTTTTCCCTTGGAATGGCAAAAAGATGTGAGGGTCTCCAGATATGCGTGGAAAATATTGGATGAGGCTGAACGAGCCTTTGTGACTGTCTTGTAAGACCGCTGGGGTCATCCTCCTCATCTCGACACAAAGAAATTTCTAACCAATCCTTCTCTTCTTCAAACTGAACTGGGTATCTTGTGCTTATCTGTTTATGTTGCTTGTAGCTATCTTTCCGATTTATCCGACTTGTAGCTTGATTTCTGTTTTATCTGCAGAGGCGATGAAGAATAATGAGGCTATGAAAGCTTTAAAGAGGGCGCAGAGGGCGACTGCTGCCAGGAATATTGCGGCCAAGGCGGCTGGGGAGGGGTCCTCCCAAATGCGCGAGAAGCCATCAGTGCTGAGTTCTGCTGGGGTGAAGAAAGTGGTCCCTACACCCCGAGTCCGTTTGGTGGATCCTCACCCTACTTCTGCCACTCCATCTGTTGCTCCTCCCAATAAAAAACAAAAAACAGCCGAGCCCTTTGACCTCGATGCTCCTGATTTTAATGCCATTGAGTTTGTGGATCAGCAAATCGGTCCCTATGGCTCCCTCTCTACAGATGATGTGTCCATCCTCCATCACTTAGAATTTATGGCCCGAAATCACGTAATGATGGCGTATATGGCTGCTACCATATATCAGACTGCTCAGAATCTCCCTCTCCATGCCACTAAAGCGTTTATGGAGGAGGCAAAACAAGAGTTTGATCGGATGAGAGAGTTGAAGGAGGAACTTGAGATAAAGGTAGCCAAGCTGGAGAAGGACTTAGAGAACGAGAAGGCGAGTTCTCAATCACTGGCAGCTTCTTTGAGGTTGGCTGAGGACACAGCCATGATGCACAAGCATAGTTACGTTACATCCTATCGGGAGATGTTGCGTTTGAGGGAGGAGCTCGACAATGTCCGGGAAGATTATTCTGAGCTTCAGAGTCATCTCGTTGGCAGTGTGACTGCTGCTTACGAGAACTTGAAGGAGCAAGTTCGGGTTATTGCTCCCGAGGCCGATCTCACTCCCTTCAGCCTGGACAACATTGTCAGGGATGGCAAGATTGTCCCTGATGATGATGATGAGGTCGATCCCCTCCCTGTGTCTTCTGCCAAGGTGTCAGCACCTACTGTTCCTCCTGCCAAGGTCGACCCTCCCGCTTCTGATCCTGACTGTCAGATTTTAAACCGGGATGATGGTACTGTGGATGCTGTTCCTCTCCAGACTCGCCCTCCTTCTCCTCAGACTGATGCTGCTAAGAAGCCTTCTGACCTTTAGCTGATTTACTTTGGATATTTTTGTAGTTGGCCCGGCTTGTGGGCTTTAAAACTCTTTGGTTTATTTTGTTGACACTCTTTCTGGTTGCTTGTTTAGCAACATTATTTAAAAACATAATCGAATAGCTTCTGAGCTTTTAGGTCTGACCCTAAGGCTTTTATGTCACGCTTATGCTTGTTTTAGCTTCTTTGGAGTGGTTTGGTGTCGATGCGTGGATCCGTTTTAGTAATCCATGCCCGACTTCTTTGCCCTTTTCCAGGTAGTTTACCGATGTCGATCTTTTCCAATTATTTAAAGTAATCTTCTTTTTTGGACCTTGGTCGGGTCTCTTTTAGAGATTACTTTTATGACCGGTTTGTGGGAGACCGACCTCTTTATGTCGATTTCTTCTAAGTTACTTCGTAATCCTCTTTCTTGGACCTTTGTCAGGTCTCTTTCAGGGATTACTTTTATAACTTTCCGTTGTAGGAGACCCACTTCTTTATGTCGATCTCTTCTAACTTTCCGTTGTAGGAGACCGACTTCTTTATGTCGATCTCTTCTAAGTTACTTCGTAATCCTCTTTCTTGGACCTTGGTCAGGTCTCTTTCAGGGATTACTTTTATAACCTTTTTATTTTAGGCTGACTTTGTTAGGTCGAGCCCTTCTAAGTTAAAGTAATCCTCTTTAATAGGGTTGGCCAGACCTCTTTCCAGGGTTTACTTATAACTTGGGTTGACTTGGTCTGACTTCTGGACGTCGGCTAGTCTTTAAGTTATTATTTTCGCTATCCGTAAGACCTCATCAGGTTCTTTTTTGGATTGCTTTTGATAAATTCTTACATTATTCTGTGTTCATCTTTGCCAATTTGTAGAAAGTGGTTGGCATTTTTGGATCGTCCTTTGGGTGAATCGCGCTTTCACCTTTATCGGACGGTTTATTTTTATCGTGGACGTGTAGTGAAATTGTTTTTCACTTTCTGCCGACCTGTCGCTTTATAATCGGACGATGAATTCTTCAGATTAATGCGTCTTGAATTCTTTGTAGAATATCTAAATAAACTTTATTCAAAGAAAAAGTGCAAATATATACATGTGGGAATTTTTTCATCCCTTTAAGTCGGATAGTGTTTGGGTCTCAGCTTGGTGCCTCATTAAAAAACCTTTTTAGGAAAAAGAGTGCATCCAATAATGAGATCTGTTACCTTCCTAACTGTAGTACCTTCTTAGGTTGCAGGCGTGCCATGATCTTGGAAGCTCTCGTCCGTCGAGTTCGGAGAGTCTGTAGTAGCCCTTCCCTAGAACTTCTACGACTCGGTAGGGTCCTTTCCAGTTTGCTGCCAGTTTTTCTTCTCCTGGTCGAGTTGTTCCGATATCATTTCGGATTAGGATGAGATCGTTTTTTGCGAAACTTCTTAGCACTACCCTTTGATTATATCTGGAAGCCATTCGGCGTTTTAGAACTTCTTCCCTGATCCGAGCTCTTTCTTGGATTTCAGGTAGTAGGTCAAGCTCTTCCCTCTGAAGTTGGGAGTTTGCTCCCTCATTGTAATGAACTACTCTAGGCGATCCTTCCTCAATTTATACTGGAATCATTGCCTCCATTCCGTATGCTAACCGGAAGGGGGATTCCTTCGTGGTGGAGTGCGGCGTTGTTCGATATGCCCATAGGACCTGTGGAAGCTCTTCTGCCCAAGCTCCTTTTGCATCTTGTAATCTCCGTTTTAATCCGGCCAATATGACTTTGTTGGCAGCTTCGACCTGTCCAGTGGCTTGTGGATGTTCCACGGAGGTGTATTGATGTTTTATATTTAAGTCAGCTACTAGTTTTCTAAAGCCTGCATCTGTGACTTGAGTGCCATTGTCTGTGGTTATTGAATATGGAACCCCGAACCTTGTGACGATGTTTCTATATAGGAATTTCCGGCTTCTTTGAGTAATGGCATTGGCTAAGGGCTCTGCCTCGATCCACTTTGTAAAATAGTCTACCCATACTATGAGAAATTTAACTTGTCCTGACCCCTGGGGGAAGGGGCCGAGAAGGTCGAGCCCCCACGTTGCAAACGGCCAAGGGGAAGTTACGCTGATGAGCTCTTCTGGCGAGGTGATGTGAAAGTTGGCATGTTTCTGACATGGTGGGCATGTCTTTACAAATTCTGTAGCTTCTTTCTGTAGAGTTGGCCAATAAAACCCCGCCCGAAGCACTTTTTTGGCGAGAGCTCGTGCTCCGAGATGATTGTCACAAATGCCGCCGTGTACTTCTTCTAACACTTCCTTCGTGTGGGAGGTTGGTACGCATTTCAGTAATGGTATTGAGATCCCTCTTTTGTACAGGATGTTGTTTATAATGGTGTAGTACTGTGCCTCCCTTTTTAGCCTTTTTGCCTCTTTTTCTTCTGGGGGGAGTGTTCCTGCTCTGAGGTAGTTAATTATGGGAGTCATCCATCCTTGGTCCTGGCTTGTTACGGCTAGGACTTTTTCCTCATCCGAGATTGACGGGTTCTGTAATATTTCCTGGATGAGGCTTCTATTGTTGCCCCCTGGTTTGGTGCTGGCTAGTTTCGAGAGTGCGTCAGCTCGGGCATTTTGTTCTCGGGGTATATGGTATATCTTATATTCCCCGATTTGTCCGAGCTGTTGCTTGGTCTTATCCAAATACCTTTTCATGGTGGGATCTTTGGGTTGGTAGCTCCCTGTTATTTATGATGTGACAATTTGCGAATCGCTGTAGATGTTGAGTTTTCGAGCTCCTACCTCTTCGACCAGCTTCAAACCAGCTAGCAGTGCTTCGTATTCTGCCTGGTTATTTGAAGCCGGGAACCCGAACTTGAGGGAGAGCTCAACTTGGGTTCCCTGGTTGCTTTCTATTATCACTCCTGCGCCGCTTCCAGTTTTATTTGAAGAACTGTCCACATAGAGATTCTACTCTGTGGGGGTTTCTAGGGTATCTGTGAATTCTGCGATAAAGTCGGCCAGAAATTGTGACTTAATGGCCGTCCGAGCTTCATATAGGAGGTCAAACTCTGACAGCTCGACTGCCCATTGTAGAATTCTACTTGCTAAATCTGTTTTCTGCAATATTCCTTTCAAGGGCTGGTTAGTGCGAACTTTGATGGTGTGGGCCTGAAAGTAAGGGCGGAGTCGTCTAGATGTTAGAATGAGAGTATATGCAAATTTTTCTATTTTCTGATAGTTCAGCTCGGATCCCTGTAGTGCTTTACTAATGAAGTAGACGGGTTGTTGTCCATTTTCGTCTTCTCTGACTAGTGCTGACGCTACTGCCCGGCTTCCTACTGCGAGATATAGTAGGAGTGGTTCTCCTTTTCGTGGTCGGGAGAGGATAGGCGGCTGTCTTAAGAACTTTTTAAAGTCTTGGAAGGCTTGCTCACATGCTGTCGTCCACTCGAACTGCCTTCCCTTTCTTAAAGTAGCATAGAAGGGGAGAGATCTTATTGCGGCTCCTGCTAAGAATCGGGATAGGGCTGCCAATCTCCCGTTGAGTTGTTGTACTTCTTTGACACAGGTTGGGCTCTTCATGTTGAGTATGGCCTGACATTTGTCTGGATTTGCTTCAATTCCTCTTTGTGTGAGCATGAAACCTAAGAATTTTCCTGCTTCTACCGCAAAGGTGCATTTTTCTGGATTGAGTCGCATGTCATGCTTTCTTATGGTGTCGAACACTTGGGCCAAGTCGGACAATAGTGTCTCTTCACTTTGTGTTTTTATTAGCATGTCGTCCACGTAGACTTCCATGATCTTTCCAATGTGATCCGAGAAGACTTTATTCATTAGCCTTTGATAGGTAGCTCTTGCGTTCTTGAGACCGAAAGGCATCACAATGTAGCAGTAGTTTACTTTTGGTGTTAGGAACGAGGTCTTTTCTTGATCTGGTGGGTACATGGGGATCTGGTTGTATCCCGAGTATGCATCCATAAATGAGAGATATTTATATCCGGAGGAAGCGTCTACCAGAGCGTCGATATTTGGGAGTGGGTAAGGGTCTTTTGGACAAGCCTTGTTGAGATCGGTGTAATCGGTGCACATTCGCCACTTCCCATTTGATTTTTTCACCAAGACAATGTTGGCTAGCCATAGTGGGTATTTGACTTCTCTTATGAATTCTGCTTCCAGTAGTGCCTGGACTTGTTCTTCCACAGCCTGGGATCGCTCTGGCCCAAGTTTTCTTTGTCTCTGCTGTACCGGTCGAGATCCTGAATAGACCGCCAACTTATGACACATCAGCTTTGGGTCTATGCCTGGCATATCTGCGGCTTTCCATGCGAAGAGATCGACGTTATCTCGCAAAAATTGTATTAGTAATTCCTTTGAGTCTCCTTTTAGGATTGTGCCGATATTAGTTATTTTTTCCGAGGTGTCCCCGATCTGAATCTTTTCTATCTCGCCCTCTGGTTGGGGACGAAGTTCTTTTCGTCGTTGAACTCCACCCAGCTCAATTGTGTGGAACTCTTCTCCTTTGCCTCTGAGGTTTAGGCTTTCGTTATAACAGCGACGTGCCATTTTTTGATCTGCTTTTATCGTGGCTATCCCCTTTGGTGTTGGGAATTTCATACATAGGTGTGGGGTCGAGACTATCGCGCCGAGTTGGTTGAGTGTTGTCCGACCTATGAGAGCATTGTAAGCTGAACTTAGGTCGACCACGATGTAATCTATTTTGAGGGTCCTAGATCGGTTCCCTTTTTCGAAGGTTGTGTGTAGTGGTATGTATCCTAGTGGTCGAACCGGGGTGTCTCCTAGTCCGAACAGGCTGTTTGGATATGCTTGAAGTTCTTTTTCTTCTAAGCCGAGTTTATCAAAGGCTGTTTTGAATAAGATGTCGGCAGAACTCCCTTGGTCTATTAAGGTGCGGTGTAGGTTGGCGTTTGCTAATATGATGGTGATGACCATGGGATCGTCGTGTTCTGCGATGACGCCGGATGTGTCCTCTTTAGTAAATGTTATTGCTGGGATGTTGAGTGCTTCTTCCTCTCCTTCGACATGATATACTTCTTTGAGATATCTTTTGCGAGAGGATTTGGAGATCCCACCTGCTGTGAATCCGCCATGTATCATGTGGACATGTCTTTCTGGTGTCCGAGGTGATCGTTCTGTTCGTTCGGTATCTTCATCCCTTCGTCTCTTTCTTTGATCATCATCTCGGGTGGCCAGGAATCGATCTAACTTTCCTTCTCTCACCAATTTTTCTATGATATTTTTTAAGTCGAAACATTCGTTTGTATATCTCGACCAAGGATGCTCTGAGAGGAGTGTAATTATGGTACTTTTTGATTTTCTCCCCTTGTCGATCTTCTTTCCTTTTGGATTCCTTGTCTCTATCTCGGTAAGAGGTCCCTGGTTTTGAAGTCTCTCCTAACCGAGCGTTTTCTTCCATGTTGATGTATTTTTCTACTCGTTCCTGCACTTCATCCAAGGAGGTCGGGTACTTTTTTGATATAGATTGGCTGAAGGGTCCTTCTCGTAGGCCGTTGATGAGGCCCATGATGGCGGCCTCTGTAGGTAAACTTTGTATGTCCATGCATGTTTTGTTGAATCTCTCCATATAGTTACGGAGGCTCTCCCAATCTCCTTGTTTGATCCCTAGTAAACTGAGGGCGTGCTTGGCTTTATCTTTCTGAATGGAGAATCTGGCTAGGAATTTTTTAGCTAGGTCATCAAAGCTTGAGATGGACTTTGGGGGTAGATTGTCGAACCATCGAATGGCTGTCTTTGTGAGAGTTGTTGGGAAGGCTTTGCAGCGAACAGCATCTGGGGCATCGGTGAGGTACATTCTGCTTCTGAAGTTACTGAGGTGGTGGTTGAGATCCGTGGTGCCATCATACAGGGTCATATCCGGGAGTTTGAAGTCTTTTGGAATTTTAGTTTTCATGATTTCCCTGGTGAACGGGTCTTTCTCTTTGCGTGAATTTTCTTCGAGATTGGCTCGAGGGGCTTTTGATTTGAGATCGGCTTCTAATTGTTGTAGTTTTTCTTCCAACTCCCGACGTCGCCGCATCTCTCTTTGTAGATCCCTTCCGATTTCCCGTTGTTGTTGAGTTTCTTTTTCTAGTTGTTTTAGGCGATCTAGGAGCGCTTCTATTGCCCCTGAATTTGGCGAGTCTTTGTCTTTGTTGACTTCCGGAGTGTCTTATAGCGTGAAATCCGCATTCTTGTGCGGTGTTCTCTCTTCCAGACCTGAATCGTGGTCGTTGTTATGGTTGTCTGCCATGGTGATGGGATGTTCCCCGGCAATGGCGCCAATGTTCCGAGGATTACCTGAAACTAGAGGTCGATCTCGGTTGAGATCTTCTGTACAGGTCGGTGCCGACGAGTTCGGCCGGTGAGTGACAGTCGGAGTTGTTGTGTCCGGCTTGTTGGACTGACTGCACAGCTGATCCTCGGTCACCGGAGGGTGGGGGGTACCTGCAAGAGACTCCGATGCTTAAGTTAGCACGGGTATTAAGCAGGTTTTACGTAGAATCAGAGTATGAGTTATACCTGGGTGCTCCAGTGTATTTATAGTGGTTGTAGAGTGACCTTTCTGGATAAGATAAGTTAGTTATCTTATCTTATCTTTATCTTTGAGTTGAGGTCAGCTTATCTTCAAGGGAACCACCCTTATCTCTATAGGCTCGGACGGCCTTTGGATTTGAGTCGTGTTCCTCTACTTGGGCCCTTTATTGGGCTCCCCTGTCGGTTTGGCCGATCTCTTTTTAGCAGAGGTCGGCTAGTCGGACCTGAAGAGGTCGGTCGCCATGTCGCTAAACATCCTGGGTCGGACAGCTTGACCCAGGGTATGAACAGCTTTCAACAAGTTTTTTGAGCATCTCATTATGTGTAAGATCAGGTGAGGCAAAGGTCTTATCAAAGAATTCTCTATACTGCACAAGCTTTTGTTTCTTCTCCATCTATGCATCTCCCGGAAAATTAGAACAAGCCTTCTTTTAGGAATTCATGTCTAGCACCATGTGATCAACCATTTACAAGTTCTGACTTTGCTCCTAAATCAACAACAGAATAAATTTCCTATAGTTATAAACAAAGACTAATCATTCATGACTAATTCAACATCTCATCATAAGCATATAGAGCGTATAAGCATACTCTGCAAGTGGATCAATTAGGTAGATATTAGCAATAAAGCTTCCCAAAATAAACAACTTGAACCTTAACTCAAATTGACACATCCCAATAGTCTAAACTAAGCTGCTAGATACTTATGATGATTCATGGTGGTCATTACTTCTCCTTGAATGGTGATGTCATTCAATTTGAATAATACCCAAAAGTCTACCAAAAAACTTACCCGAGGCAATGTATTCATATGATCCAGCAACCCTGGACATGGCACCGGCACCAGCACCAGCACCTCTATCCCCCGCCCCACGCTGCAAGGTCTTAGCAAGCCCAAAATTCGCTACATGAGGCCTAACTCATGATCAAGCAATATGTTATTGCTCTTCACATCCCTATGAATTATAGCAGGCATACAATCATAGGGAATTAGCATTTAGTAATGATAGATTTTTGGTAAATTCAATTCTATGTTGTTTCCATTGTAGCATATAACTAATAAAAAGCCAGTAAATTCATCATAGCATATAGCTAAAAATAGCAAAGTTACACTAAACATACATATAACCAAGTAACAAACACATAGTAGCAAATGGAAATTAAATGAAATTACATGACATGAAAGTCCAGAATCAAAATTCGACCTTAAAATCAATATACAGCATTATATTCCCATTAAAATAAGCATGAACTAAAGGAGCTCAATGAACTGCAATTCAGAAAAAAATTTCAAGGAAATTGTATGAAACTATTTCAGAAGAAACATCCAACTAAAATCAATGAAAAATCCATGAATCCAACAAAAATCAGGAGCATCACATAAGAACCATAAATACCAAAATCGAAACAGCTATTGTTACTTAAAACCCTAACAATATACTAACCAATTGGAGAATACCGGGATGATTGCAGAGAGCGGCGTGCGACGGTCGGTGGCTAGACACGGGGGTGCGGAGTGGACACAAAGTTGGTTGCTGTTGCGACCTGGAAGAGGCGATGCATCGTCGACGCCTTCAGACGAGAAGGACTCCCGTGGCAACATCAACCTCCGTGAGAACCATCATTGGCGGCGTCGACCTCCATGAGTAGCAGCAGTGGCGGGGTTGTGTTGTGGTGTTGAAGACGACGGCATCCTCGCGGGTGAGCGGAGCAACTCGGGCTGCGCAGGTGGCAGGTGGAGGTGGTGCCGAGGAGACCTGTCGACAGGGCTGATGGCTATGCGGCGCTGGAAAAGGATATGGGGGTTGAGGGATGTGTCCACGGTAACAACAAAAGGGTATAGGGTAAATCAAGGTTAGTGTGGTAAACTAGTGAAATTAGGATTAATCTGAGTTAATTGGGGATATGGCTTTTGAAATTAAGTGGGCTTAGAGTCCAGCCCAATTAAAATTGACAGATGTTGGCAGAAATGCTATTGGTAACTGTTCCGAGGGTTACCTGAAATTGTAGGTCGATCTCAGTCGAGATCTGCATGGTGGCCGCAACTGACGTGTCCGACTTGTTGTACTTGGTGGTGCGGCTGATCCTGGATCACCGGAGGGGGGTGGTACCTGCAAGAGACTCTGATACTTAAGTTAGCATGGGTTTTCAGCAGGTTTTTAGTAGAATCAGAATATGAGTTATACTTGGGTGCTCCAGTGTATTTATAGTAGCGTGGAGTGACCTTTCTTAGATAAGATGAGTTAGTTATCTTATCTTATCTTTAAGTGAAGTCATCTTATCTCTTAGGGGAACCGCCCTTATCCTTCTAGGCTTTAACTGCCTTTAGATTGGGCTGTGTCCCTTCATTTGGGCCTGTTCGGGCCTCTCATGTCAATTTGGTCGAACTCTTTTAAAGAAGAGGTCGGGGGTCCTGACCTGAAGAGGTCGGTTGCTTTGTCTTCGATCTCCCTAGGTCGGATATCTCGACCCAGGGTATGAACAGTGCCCTTGATTGAGCTCGACATTTACTTTTTTTAGGGTCGTGTCTTCAGACTTCGACTCTTTTGGAGAAGTCGAGCTCGAGCATTTTGCCTTTTGTCGATTTATATAACTCCTGCTGGGCTCCTTTTGAATGCGAAGCATTTTTCCTCCTTTTTAATTGTAGCGCGCGTTGCACTTTTTTTTTTTTTTGAAACGTGCGAGGGTTTAAAAGCTCATTAATACCCCTTCGCCGTTTCCTTTTTCCCTCTTTGGCATATCACTTTGAATTTCTTTTCAAAACATTCACTTTACAGTTTCCTCCTCTAATTCTTCTCTGTCTTCTTTGCTTGTTGTTTGCAAGACGTTTCGTTCCTCTACACCCTCTGTTTTCGCATCTCTGTGTTCCCCTTCCTCGCTTCGAAAGCAGCTGTTTGGAGTGGGCTTGTTGGTGTTTTCTTCCTAATCCTCCCCTTGCATTCGTTTCTTCTTCCTCTTCAGGTTGGCATTTTCTTTTCTTTTATGCTTTTTGTCGCCTTTTTGTATGTGATTTTTATTTTGCTTCTGAGAGTCTTGATCCTTTTGAGAAAAGATTGTATCTTTCTTTTCGTCCTTTGTGTTTTTACAATTTTCTTTGAACAAGCTTACATCTTTGCTGTGATCCTGCACTTTGTTGTGATGCATGTGCCTGGTAGTTTCTGTCGCTTTGATGATAAACTGTCAGTAGAAAAGGTTGTAACTTTGATGTTTCTTGTTTGATGATGATGACTTTCTTACTACTTTTGTGTGGAGTGATGATGCTAGAGAAGGATTTGTATTTTTGAGAGATTTTGTAGACTTGTCGATTTCTTTCTTTCCAGGTTCTTGCCTTATTACTGCCTCCAAAGGGTACCCCTGGACTTTAGTGTGAATCCTGGGGTTTTCCTTTTACTGCTATTTCTGATTCTTGGTGATCATATATTATCATCCGAGTTGTTTTCTTATCTACCCGGGATGTTTGGTAGTAACCCCATTTTTCTTTTTCTTTCTGTAGGAATAGTTGACCCATGTTTCTTCGCAAGAACATTGTTGAAATGTCTACTAAGATCCCGGAAGGCATGTCTGACTGGCTGGACTCTGTTGTGTTCATGTGTGTTACAGTTGCTGATTCTGAGTATTGTGTGCGGCTTAGGAGGCACCATAGGATTTGTAGTGATAGGGATCAAGAGAAGAATTATGAGTTAGTGTCACCTGATCCTGAGGAGAGGGTTAGTTTTCCCTCTTTGGTTCAAGGGGAACGTCCCTTCTTCTATGCTTACGACTATTTCTTTAGTCAATTGAATATTATCATTCTTTTTACCCTTTTTGAGACCGAGTTGTTGTGGTCCTGTAATGTAGCTCTTTCTCAACTTCACCCGAACTCTTGGGGCTTTATAAAAATCATTCAATTGTTGTGTCAAGAACTGGATATCCGACCTACCCAAACTCTTTTTCTTTATCTTTTTGTGTTGACTAAACCTGGGGCAGCTAAAAAGAAAGCTTCCTGGGTTTCTTTCCGAGCCACTCAAGGAAAAAAGGTTTTCTCTATGTATGACGAGTCCTTTAGGGACTTTAAAAACTATTATTTCAAGGTCCGAGTTGTTGAGGGAGCTCGGCCCTTCTTTTTGGATGAAAATGATGAGCCTACCTTCCCTTTATGCTGGCAGAAGAATGTAATAGTAGCTAAGTATTCCTGGGAGAGTCTTGATGAGGTCGAGCAGGCCTTTGTGAATGTGTTGGAGGAAGTTTGGGGAGAGCCTCCCTATCTTGATACAAAGAAGTTTTTAGGAGATCCTTCCCTTCTTCGGACTGAATTGGATAGTCGCCGACTTTATTTGTAGCTTTTCTTTGTTTGTTTGTTTGTTTGCCAATCTATCCCTTTCTTAATTGTAACTTGATTTTGCCTGTTTTCCTATTTCGGAAATGGTGAAGTTTGTAGATTCCATGAAGGCTTATCGCCGAGCTAAGAAGGCGACAGCTACCTCCAACATCTCGGCCAAGACTGCGGAGGGAGAGTCTTCTCAAGTTCCTCCATAGAAACCAACATCGAGTGCTTCCGGGCCGAGGAAGGTTATTCCAACCCCTCAGGTCTGGATTATTCCTTCTGACCCAGTTTGACCATCTACTGGTGCTGCCTCTTCTCCTACTGTTGGCCCTCCTCCTAAAAAACAAAAAACTGTTGAACCTTATGACTTGGATGCCCCAGATTTTGATGCTGTGGGGTTTGTGAATAATCAGATTGCCCCCTTTGGTCGACTTCCAATGATTGATGTGTCCATCCTACATCACTTGAATTTTATTACCAATAACAGTATTCGGATGGCCCATATGGGAGCGACTTTCTTTCGTATTGTTCAAGGTTCCCCAGTTCATGCAACGAAAGCTTTCTTGGAGGATGCCAAGTCGGAATTTGATAGGGTCAAAGGTTTGAAGGACGAGCTGGACGCCAGGGTGATTAAGCTGGAGTTGGACTTGGAGAAGGAGAAGTCGCGGGCTATCAGGGCTGAGGCAGCTGCAAATTTGGCGGAGGAGATGGCGAAAAAGCACAAGGAGAGTTATACTCGCACTTATGCCGAGGTGTTGGAGTTGAGGAGGAGGCTTGAAACTGCCCAAATGGATTATGCCAACCTCCAGAGTCATCTGGTAGATAATGTGACCGGTGCTTATGACAATTTGAGGGCCCAGGTCCGAGTTCTTGCTCCTGAACTCGACCTGACTCTCTTTAGCTTAGATAATGTGGTGGAGGATGGCAGAATTGTGCCTGCTCCAGATGATGAAGATGATGGGCCTCCTCCTGCACCGCCAGCCAAAGCTTCTGTGGCCACGACTTCTTCAAATCCTTCTGCTAAGGTCGACCATTCCCCACCTGATCCTGAACTGTCAGATTCTCAATCGTGATGATGGGAGTGTGGACGCCACTCCTATAAACATCATTTCTCCTTCAGCTACTAACGCTACTACTAGGGAAACTTTGAACCCCTTATGACATTTCTGTCTTATCTGCATAGCCCGATTTGTGGGCTTTTTGAACTCTGTTTTATGTAATTTGTTTATGGTCTTGGTTCTCTTGACTGTTAGTTGCTTCTATGCAACTTATTACGTAGAAAAACAAAATATTTTGAGCTCTTGAGGCCCTCTTCTAGGTCGCCTTCTGAGTCTTTTAACGATGGCTGTGTTTCTTTTGATACGTTGATCGTATTTTTGCAGCCTTTGCAATTTTTGTAGATCTTTATAGAGTGTTGGTGCTCCACTGTCCGACCCCTTTTTGATTAGATCTTTTATCTGTCTTCTAGTTGGGAGAGATGACCCTTTGGGGCTAACTTGTTCGACAACTTTTTAGCATTCTGGCAGAACCTTTTTAGTTAGTCTTTGAACAATTTTGATAGCCTTGTTGTGGAGTCATGGCTTTTTGGGCAGAGCTGTGTCCTTTTGGCACACGCTTTTCGTTGGTCCGACTTCTCTTGTCGATCCTTCCTAAGTTATTTTTAGTAATCCATTTTTAGTGAGACCTTTCTAGGCCACTTTTTATGGGTTACTTTTTATAACTTTTTTGCGTTGACCGGCTTGTCCGACCTCTTTGTAAGTTATTTTTAGTAGTCCATTTTGTAGTCAGACCTTGCTAGGCCACTTTTTATGGATTACTTTTTATAACTTTTTGCATTGGTCATTTTGTCCGACCTCTTTGTAAGTTATTTTTAGTAGTCCATATTTTAGTCAGACCTTGCTAGGCTACTTTTTATGGATTACTTTTTATAACTTTTTGCATTGGTCGTTTTGTCCGACCTCTTTGTAAGTTATTTTTAGTAGTCTATTTTCAGTCAGACCTCGTCAGACCACTTTTTATGGATTACTTTTTTATAACTTCTTGCATTGATCTATTTTAATCGCTTTCACTTTGCTGACCTTGTTATGATCGAACGATGAATTTGGTTTTCACGTTGTCGACCTTTGTCTTGATCGGACGGTGAACTTGGTTTTCACCTTGCCGATTTTGTCGTGATCGGGCAGTGAATTTTTGCGCTCAAATCAATACGTCTTGGTTGGAGACTTTTTTAGGGAATCTGAAAAACTTTATTCAAGTAGAAAATAGACATATAAATGAAAATATATACATATAAGTGCTTACCCTTCTAGGTCGGGCAATTTTGTAGATCTTGGCTTGGCGTCTCATTAAAAAACCTTTTCAGAAAAAAGAGTGCACCTTGACTTAAGATCTTTATTACTTTCTAACTATAGTACCTTCTTAGGTTACAGGCATGCCATGACCTTGGTAGCTCTCGTCCTTCGAGGTCAGACACCTTGTAGTAGCCTTTTTCCAGTACTTCTACAACTCAGTAAGGTCCTTTCCAGTTAGCTGCTAGCTTCCCCTCTCCTGATCGACCTGCTTCGATGTCGTTTCGGATTAGGATGAGATCGTTGTTGGTGAAGCTTCACTGGATTACCCTCTGATTATACCTTGAAGTCATTCGACGCTTTAGCGCTTCCTCTCTAATCTGAGCTCCTTCTCGGACCTCTGGAACTAGGTCGAGATCTTCCCTTTGATTTTGGGAGTTGGCTTCTTCATTGTAGAGGATTGTTCTGGGGGATCCTTCCTCTATTTCCACGGGGATCAGTGCCTACATTCTGTAAGCAAGTCGGAAAGGTGATTCTCCTATGGTGGAGTGCGGAGTTGTCCGATATGCCCATAGGACTTGTGGGAGCTCTTCGGCCCAAGCTCTCTTTGCGTCCTGTAGTCTTCATTTTAACCCAGCTAGTATGACTTTGTTGGCAGCTTCTACCTGTCCGTTAACTTGTGGGTGTTCTACGGATGTGAATTGGTGCTTTATTTTCAAGTCAGCTACCAAGTTTCTGAAGCCTATATCAGTAAATTGAGTGCCATTATCTGTGGTGATGGAGTAAGGGACTCCAAACCTTGTAATAATATTCCTGTATAGAAATTTCAGACTTCTTTGAGCAGTGGCATTGGCTAGAGGTTCTGCCTCAATCCATTTTGTGAAATAGTCCACCCCTACAATAAAGAATTTGACCTGTCTCGATCCTTGGGAAAAGGGTCCGAGGAGGTCTAGTCCTCATTTTGCGAATGGCCAGGGTGACGTTATGCTGATGAGCTCTTTTGGTGGGGTGATGTGGAAGTTAGCATGCTTCTGACATGGTGGGCATGTCTTGACGAACTCTGTCGCTTCCTTTTGTAAGGTTGGATAGAAGAATCCAGCTCGTAGTACCTTTTTGGAAAGAGCTCGTGCCCCCAAGTGGTTACCACACATGCCACTGTGTACTTCTTCCAGGACTTCTCTTGTATTGGAGGTTGGTACGCATTTTAGGAGGGGTGTTGAGAACCCTCTCCTGTATAAGATGTCGCCCATTATAGTATAGTATTGTGCTTCTCGTATTAAACGTTTTGCCTCCTTCTTATCTGTGGGGAGTGCCTCTGTCTTGAGGTAGTTGATTATAGGGGTCATCCACCCTTGATCCTGACCAGATATGGTTAGGACCTTTTCTTCTTTTGTCATTGATGGGCTTTGTAGTGTTTCCTAGATGAGGCTTCTATTGTTGCCCCCTGGTTTGGTGCTGGCTAGTTTTGAGAGTGCATCAGCTCGAGCATTCTGTTCCCGAGGTATATGTTGGATCTCATATTCCCCGAGTTGTCCGAGCTGTTCTCTGGTCTTGTCCAGATAATTTTTCATGGTGGGATCCTTGGTCTGGTAATTCCCTTCTATCTGCGAGGTAACTATTTGCGAATCACTGAAGATGGTAAGCTTTTGAACCCCCACCTCCTTAGCCAGCCTCAAACCAACCAGTAATGCCTTGTTTTCGGCTTGATTATTTGAAGTAGGGAAGTCAAATTTTAATGAGAGTTCAACTTGGGTTCCCTGATCGCTTTCTATTATTACGTCTACGCCGCTCCCAGTTTTGTTCGAAGAGCCATTGGTGCACGAATTGTAAATCACACTTTTTACAACTCGTACCACTAACCAGCAAGTGCACTGGGTCGTCCAAGTAATACCTTACGTGAGTAAGGGTCGATCCCACGGAGATTGTTGGCTTGAAGCAATCTATGGTTATCTTGTAACTCTTAGTCAAGAAAACAATAAAATAATTCACTTATCAAATTTGATTGCAAGGAATAAAAGGGCAGAACACAAATTATACTTGTATGCAATGATGGAGAATATGTTGGAGTTTTGGAGATGCTTTGTCTTCTGAAATTCTGCTTTCCTCTGTTTTCTGATTCACACACGCACGTCCTCCTATGGCAAGCTGTGTGTTGGTGGATCACCGTTGTCAATGGCTACCATCCATCCTTCCAGTGAAAAGGGTCCAGATGCGCTGTCACCGCACGGCTAATCATCTGCAGGTTCTCAATCGTACCGGAATAGGATTTACTATCCTTTTGCGTCTGTCACTACGCCCAGCACTCGCGAGTTTGAAGCTCGTCACAGTCATTCAATCCATGAATCCTACTCGGAATACCACAGACAAGGTTTAGACTTTTCGGATTCTCTTGAATGCTGCCATCAATCTAGCTTATACCACGAAGATTCTGATTAAGAGATCTAAGAGATATTCATTCATTCTACGGTGGAACGTAAGTGGTTGTCAGGCACGCGTTCGTGGAGGAATGATGATGATTGTCACGTTTATCACATTCATATTGAAGTGCGAATGGATATCTTAGATAGGAACACACATGTTTGAATGGAAAACAGAAATACTTGCATTAATTCATCGAGACACAGCAGAGCTCCTCACCCCCAACAATGGAGTTTAGAGACTCATGTTGTCAAAAGGTACAAAGTTCAGATCTAAAATGTCATGAGATACAAAATAAATCTCTAAAAGTTGTTTAAATACTAAACTAGTAACCTAGGTTTACAGAAAATGGGTAAACTATGATAGATGGTGCAGAAATCCACTTCTGGGGCCCACTTGGTGTGTGATGGGGCTGAGACTTAAGATTCTCACGTGCATGGGCTGTTTTGGGCGTTCAACGCCAGGTTGTAACCTGTTTCTGGCGTTGAACTCCAACTTGTAACCTGTTTCTGGCGCTGGACGCCAGATAGCAACATAGAACTAGCGTTGAACGCCAGTTTACGTCGTCTATTTTTGAGCAAAGTATGGACTATTATATATTGCTGGAAAGCCCTGAATGTCTACTTTCCAACGCAATTGGAAGCGCGCCATTTGGACTCCTGTAGCTCCAGAAATTCCATTCCGAGTGCAGAGAGGTCAGAATCCAACAGCATCAGCAGTCCTTTTTCAGCCTGAATCAGATTTTTGCTCAGCTCCCTCAATTTCAGCCAGAAAATACCTGAAATTACAGAAAAACAAACAAACTCATAGTAAAGTCCAGAAATATGAATTTTGCCTAGAAACTAATGAAAATAAACTAAAAACTAACTAAAACATACTAAAAACTATATGAAATTAACCCCAAAAAGCGTATAAAATATCCGCTCATCACAACACCAAACTTAAACTGTTGCTTGTCCTCAAGCAACTAGATAAATAAAATAGAATACAAATAATTTTAAGAAGCAATAATATCTCAGAGTTTTTGAGTGAAGCTCAGATTCTAATTAGATGAGCGGGACTAGTAGCTTTTTGCTTCTGAACAGTTTTGGCATCTCACTTTATCTATTGAAGCTCAGAGTGATTGGCATCTATAGGAATTCAGAATTCAGATAGTGATATTGATTCTCCTAGTTCAGTATGTTGATTTCTTGAACACAGCTACTTTATGAGTCTTGGCCGTGGCCCTAAGCACTTTATTTTCCAGTATTACCACCGGATACATAAATGCCACAGACACATAATTGGGTGAACCTTTTCAGATTGTGACTCAGCTTTGCTAAAGTCCCCAATTAGAGGTGTCCAGGGTTCTTAAGCACACTCTTCTTTTTGCTTTGGACCTTGACTTTAACCGCTCAGTCTCAAGTTTTCACATGACACCTTCACGCCACAAGCACATGGTTAGGGACAGCTTGGTTTAGCCGCTTAGGCCAGGATTTTATTCCTTTAGGCCCTCCTATCCACTGGTTCTCAAAGCCTTGGGGTCCTTTTTATTACCCTTGCCTTTTGGTTTTAAGGGCTATTGGCTTTTTCTGCTTGCTTTCTCTTTTTTTTTTTTTTGCAAGCTTTTGTATTCACTGCTTTTTCTTGCTTCAAGAATCATTTTTATGATTTTTCAGATTATCAATAACATGTCTCATGTTCATCATTCTTTCAAGAGCCAACATATTTAACAGTCTTAAACATCAAATTCAAAAGACATATGCACTGTTCAAGCATTCATTCAGAAGACAGAAAGCATTGCCACCACATGTAAATAATTAGAATTTATCTTATTAAAAACTCGAAAAATATTGCCTCTTATTCTAAAGAAATTCTTCTATTTTATTCATGTTTAATAATGATGATAAAATTAAATTATAGCTTAATTGGGGATAAAATCAAAAGTATAGCTACTAATTACTACTATATGACTCCTAAGGTAAAACTAAAATAAAAACAGTTATCACAGAGTTAAGGCTAAGATTGGAATTTAACAACCTTTGTTCTGGGAAGTGGATGTTCCTCTAATCTGCGGGGTGCTTGGTCCTTCAAGAGATAATTTCTGGCGCTTCAATTCCCTTAAATCACGCCCTTGCTCCTCCTGTTTTTTAAGCAAATAGCAAAGAATGCTACTTTGTTCCTTCTGTTCTTTCTGTATTTGTTCCATAGCTTCTTGCATCTTGGTAATAGATGTTTCAAGATACTCCCGGTATTTATATTGAGGGATTTATGGGAGAATTTCCTGTGTTCTCTTCTTGATGGGGTCATCCTGTGCTTGTTGTTTTTCCATTGATGCTTTGGTGATTGGTCGCTCAACTGAGATATACTCAGTTATTCCCATCCTTACTCCAGCGTCCTTGCAGAGCATAGAAATCAAGCTTGGATAAGCCAACCTGGCATCTTTGGAATTTTTGTTTGCAATTTTGTAAAATTCAGTTGAAATCAGTTGATGAACTTCCACTTCTTTTCCCATCATGATGCAATGGATCATCACTGCTCTTCTAATAGTGAATTCAGAACGGTTGCTAGTGGGCAGCAGAGAATGCCCAATGAAGTCCAGCCATCCTCTGGCGACTGGTTTGAGATCTTCTCTTTTGAGTTGATTTGGGACACCCTTCGTGCTGGTGGTCCACCTGGCTCCAGGGATACATATATCCTCTAGAATCTTATCCAGACCCTTGTCTGTTCTCATTATTCTCCTATTGAAGGAGTCTGGATCATCTTTCAGCTGAGGTAGCTTTAAGATCTCCCTGATCTTGTCAGGGTGGGTATGAACAATCTTTCCTCTGACCAAGGTCCGATAGTCATAGAGAGCAGATCCAGATAGTCTTTGCTTGTCTGTTTGCCACATATTAGCATAGAACTCCTGGACTATATTCCTTCCCACTTTCGTTTCAGGATTAGCTAGGATCTCCCAGTTCCTGATTCGAATTTGCTCCTGGATCTCCGGATATTCATCTTCTTTCAGATCGAATCTAACTTCCGGGATCACTGATCTTAGACCCATTATTTTGTAATAATGGTCTGAATGTTCTTTAGTTAAGAACTTCCCTTGATTCCAAAGTGGTTTTGGAACATTCTCTTTCTTGCCTCTTGGAGTGGGTTGTTTTCCTTTAGGAGCCATGATCTTAGTGGATATGGTTTAGTGATCACGGATAAACACACCAAACTTAGAGGTTTTCTTGTCCTCAAGCAAAAGAAAAGAAAGGAGAGGGATAGAAGGAGAGTTAGTGTAGGATGGTGGATGAGAGGAAGGAGGCCGAATGGGTTTTTAAAAGGGAGGGGGGTTTCGAAAATAGGGAGAAAGATAAGATAGAAGATATGATTTTAAAAAATAAGTATGATAAGAAAAGATATAGTTTAAAATTGAAAAGATATGAAAGATATTTGAAAAAGATAAAATTGGATTTTTGAAAAGGATAATATGGAGATTTGAAAAAGATATTGATTAGTTGAAAAGATTTTTGAATGAAAAGAGATAGATTTGTTTTGAAAATTTTTGAAAAAGAGTTGAATTGGATTGAAAAAAAGGATTTGTGCTTATGGATTAAGATACATTTAATATTTTTAAAGAAGGGTTTTTTTTTAGAAATTAGGGATTTTAGAAATCAGGGTTTGTAACATGTTTATGCAAGAAATCATGAATTGAAACATGAAAATTAAGATTAAAATGAAAAATATGAAAAAAAACGAATTTACCTCCTCCCCACCATCCTGGCGTTTGAACACCCAAACGCTGCATGTTTTGGGCGTTCAACGCCCAATTGCTGCCTCTCCTGGGCGTTCAACGCCCAGCTGTTGCTTCTTTCTGGCGTTGAACGCCAGGAACTCCTTTGTCACTGGGCGTTTTTCTGAACGCCCAGGACGCTGTAAATCTGGTGTTAAACGCCCAGAAGGAGCTTCTTTCTGGCGTTCAACGCCCAGAAGATGCTTCTTTCTGGTGTTCAACGCCCAGATGGCTATCCTTACTGGCGTTCAACGCCCAGCGGATGCTTCTTTTGGGCGTTGAACGCCCAAAACAGACTTTTACTGGCATTTTCTTGCCAGTGAGCTCTTTTTCTTTGTTTTGTGTGCAGAATCCTTCTATAACCCTGTGAACTTATACAATTGACTCTTTACCTTAGTATCAGTGAACTTTATATAAACAAATAAAATCAAGAATAGGGAAAAATACTTAGAGGAAGTGATGCCCCATGGCTGGGTTGCCTCCCAGCAAGCGCTTCTTTATTGTCTTTAGCTGGACCTAGCTGAGCTTTTAATCTAGCTTCAGCCTTGAGCACTCTTGCTCAACATTGCATTCAAGATAGTGCTTGATTCTCTGTCCATTAACAATAAACTTCTTGTCAGAATCAATATCTTGAAGCTCCACATAACCATATGGTGATACACTTGTAATCACATATGGTCTCCTCCACCGGGACTTCAGTTTCCTGGGGAATAGCCTGAGTCTAGAGTTAAACAACAGAACCTTTTGTCCTGGTTCAAAGATTCTAGATGACAACTTTCTGACATGCCACTTTTTTTATTTTTCTTTATAAAGCTTGGCATTTTCGAAAGCAGTGAATCGGAATTCCTCTAGCTCATTTAGCTGGAGCAATCTTTTTTCTCCAGCTAATTTGGCATCAAAATTTAGGAATCTGGTTGCCCAGTAGGCTTTATGTTCCAGTTTCACAGGCAGGTGGCATGCCTTACCATACACAAGTTGGTATGGAGAGGTCCCTATAGGAGTCTTGAATGCTGTTCTGTAAGTCCACAGAGCATCATCCAAGCTTCGTGCCCAATCCTTTCTACGGGTACTTACAGTTCGTTCCAGGATTCTTTTTAGTTTTCTGTTAGAGACTTCAGCTTGCCCATTTGTCTGTGGATGATATGGAGTCGCCACCTTGTGGCGAATCCCATACCGGACCATGGGAGAGTAAAGCTGTTTGTTGCAGAAGTGAGTGCCCCCCATCACTGATTAGTACCCTGGGGACACCAAACCTGCTGAATATATGTTTCTGGAGGAATTTCAGCACTGTTTTAGTATCATTGGTGGGTGTGGCAATGGCCTCAACCCATTTTGATACATAGTCAACTGCGACCAGAATATAAGTGTTTGAGTATGATGGTGGGAAAGGCCCCATGAAATCAATACCCCATACATCAAACAACTCAATCTCCAAGATTTCTTGTTGAGGCATGGCGTAACTGTGAGGCAAATTACCAGCTCTCTGGCAACTGTCACAGTTGCGTACAAATTCTCGGGAATCTCTGTAGAGTGTAGGCCAGTAGAAGCCACATTGGAGGACCTTGGTGGCTGTTCGCTCACCTCCGAAATGACCTCCATATTGTGACCCATGGCAATGCCATAAGATCCTTTGTGCTTCTTCTTTAGGCACACACCTACGGATTATGCCATCTGCGCATCTCTTAAAGAGATAGGGTTCATCCCACAAGTAGTACTTGGCATCAGTAATTAATTTTTTCTTTTGTTGCCTGCTGTACTCCTTGGGAATGAACCTTGCAGGTTTGTAGTTAGCAATGTCTACAAACCATGGTGTTTCCTGAATGGCAAACAAATGCTCATCCGGAAAGGTCTCAGAGATTTCAAGAAAGGGGAATGACGTCCCTTCTATTGGCTCTATTCGGGACAGATGATCAGCCACTTAGTTCTCTGTCCCTTTTCTGTCTCTTATTTCTATATCAAACTCTTGCAAAAGCAACACCCATCTTATGAGCCTAGGTTTTGAATCCTGCTTTGTGAGTAGATATTTAAGAGCAGCATGGTCAGTATACACAATCACCTTTGATCCTACCAAGTATGATCTAAACTTGTCAATGGCATAAACCACTGCAAGCAATTCTTTTTCTGTGGTTGTGTAATTTTTCTGGGCATCATTTAAAATGCGGATAGCATAATAAATGACATGCAGAAGCTTGTCATGCCTCTGCCCCAGTACTGCACCAATGGCGTGATCACTGGCATCACACATTAGCTCAAATGGTAATGTCCAGTCTGGTGCAGAAATAACTGGTGATGTGACCAGCTTGGCTTTCAGCGTTTCAAACACCTGCAGACACTCTATGTCAAACACAAATGGCGTGTCAGCAGCTAGCAGATTGCTCAGAGGTTTTGTGATTTTTGAAAAATCCTTTATAAACCTCCTATAGAATCCTGCATGCTCCAGAAAGCTTCTAATTGCCTTAACATTGGCAGGTGGTGGTAATTTTTTAATTACCTCTATTTTTGCTTGATCCACCTCTATTCCCTTGTTTGAAATTTTATGCCCAAGGACAATCCCTTCAGTCACCATAAAGTGACATTTTTCTCAGTTTAAAACCAGGTTGGTCTCTTGGCATCTTTTCAGAACTAGTTTCAGGTGATCAAGACAGGAGCTGAATGAGTCTCCATATACTGAGAAGTCATCCATGAAGACTTCCAGAAATTTTTCCACCATATCAGAGAAAATAGAGAGCATGCATCTCTGGAAGGTTGCAGGCGCATTACACAGCCCAAATGGCATCCTTCTATAAGCAAACACTCCAGATGGACATGTGAATGCTGTTTTCTCTTGATCTTGGGGATCTACTGCAATCTGGTTATAGCCTGAGTAGCCATCCAAAAAGCAGTAATAATCATGACCTGCCAGTCTTTCTAGCATCTGATCTATGAATGGTAAAGGAAAATGATCCTTTTTGGTGGCTGTATTGAGCCTTCTGTAGTCAATACACATGCGCCACCCTGTAACTGTTCTTGTAGGAACCAGTTCATTCTTTTCATTATGAACCACTGTCATGCCTCCCTTTTTGGGGACAACATGGACAGGGCTCACCCAGGGGCTGTCAGAAATAGGATAAATAATCCCAGCCTCCAGTAATTTGGTGACCTCTTTCTGCACCACTTCCTTCATGGCTGGATTTAGCCGCCTCTGTGGTTGAACCACTGGTTTAGCATTATCCTCCAATAAGATTTTGTGCATGTATCTAGCTGGGCTTATGCCCTTAAGGTCACCTATGGACCACCCAAGAGCTGTCTTGTGTGTCCTTAGCACTTGAATAAGTGCTTCCTCTTCCTGTGGATTTAAGGCAGAGCTTATGATCACTGGAAAAGTGTCACCTTCTCCTAGAAATGCATATTTCAGGGATGGTGGTAATGGTTTGAGCTCGGGTTTAGGAGGTTTTTCCTCTTCCAGAGGAAATTTCAGAGGCTCTTTCATTTCCTCTGAATCCTCCAAATCAGGCTGAACATCTTTAAAGATGTCTTCCAACTCTGATTCGAGACTCACAGCCATGTTGATCTCTTCTACCAAAGAGTCAATAAGATCAACTTTCATGCAGTCTTTTGATGTGTCTGGATGCTGCATGGCTTTGACAACATTCAACTTAAACTGATCATCATTGACTCTCAGGGTTATTTTCCCCTGTTGGACATCAATGAGAGTTCGTCCAGTTGCTAGGAAGGGTCTTCCTAGAATGAGAGTAGCACTCTTGTGCTCCTCCATTTCCAGCACTACAAAGTCAGTGGGAAAGGCGAATGGCCCAACTCTGACAATCATGTCTTCAATCACGCCTGATGGGTATTTAATGGAGCCATCAGCAAGTTGGAGACATATCTGGGTTGGTTTAACTTCTTCAGTTAAACCAAGCTTTCTGATAGTGGATGCAGGTATTAGGTTGATGCTTGCCCCAGGATCACATAAAGCTGTCTTGGTGCAATTATCTTCTAATGTGCATGGTATCAGAAAACTCCCAGGGTCTTAAGCTTTTCAGGAAAGCTTTTCAAAATGACTGTACTGCATTCTTCAGTGAGGAGAACTCTTTCAGTTTCTCTCCAATCCTTCTTATGACTCAAGATCTCTTTCATGAACTTGGCATAAGAAGGTATTTGCTCAAGTGCCTCTGCAAATGGAATCTTTATTTCAAGAGTCCTGAGATAATCTGAAAAGCAAGCAAATTGCTTATCCTGCTCCTCTTGGCGGAGTTTTTGAGGATAAGGTATCTTGGCTTTATATTCCTCAACCTTAGTTGCTGTAAGTTTATTTCCTACAGAAGTGGTTGAAGAAGCCTTTTTAGATGGGTTGTTATCAGCACTTGTGTGTGTCTGATCCCTCACTGTCAATTGAGTGCCAGAGTTAGAAGCTGGAGTGACGTTAGACGCCAGCTCCTCATCTGTTCCTGGCGTTTGAACGCCAGAACTGTGCTTCTTTTGGGCGTTCAACGCCAGATCCTTGCTTGTTTCTGGCGTTGAACGCCAGTCTTGAGCATGGTCTGGGTGTTCAGCGCCAGCCTTCCACCCAACTTCTGGCGTTTTAGCGCCAGAATTATTTTTCCCTGGGCTCTTACTGTCCTCAGATGGATTTTGGGTGGTTTGCTCATTTCTTGGTTTCCTGCTGCCTTGAAGTGGGGTATTTAGTGCTTTCCCACTTCTTAATTGAACTGCTTGGCATTCTTCTGTTATTTGTTTTGACAGCTGCTGCTTTGTTTGCTTTAATTGTACTTCCATGTTTATATTAGCCATCCTTGTCTCTTGTAGTTTATCCTTGAATTCAACTAACTGATTTGTTAGAAAATTCAATTGCTGATTGAATTCAGCAGCTTGCTCTGCAGGACTGAGTTCAGCAGTTACTGTTTTAGCCTCTTCTTTCATGGAAGGGTCACTGCTTAGGTACAGATGCTGATTTCTAGCAACTGTATCAATGAGCTCTTGAGCTTCTTCAATTGTATCTCTCATGTGGATAGATCCACCAGCTGAGTAATCTAGAGAGATCTGAGCTCTTTCTGTAAGCCCATAATAGAAGATGTCTAACTGAACCCACTCTGAAAACATTTCAGAGGGGCATTTTCGTAGCATCTCTCTGTATCTCTCCTAGGCATCATAAAGAGATTCATTATCTCCTTGTTTAAAGCCTTGGATGTCCAGCCTTAGCTGTGTCATCCGTTTTGGAGGAAAGTATTGATTCAGGAATTTTTCTGTCAGCTGTTTCCAAGTCCTTATGCTAGCCTTAGGTTGGTTATTTAACCACCTCTTGGCTTGGTCTTTTACAGCAAATGGAAACAGTAATAATCTGTAGACATCCTGATCTACTTCCTTATCATGTACTGTGTCAGCAATTTGTAAAAACTGTGCCAGAAACTCTGTAGGTTCTTCCTATGGAAGACCGGAATACTGGCAGCTTTGCTGCACCATGATAATGAGCTGAGGATTCAACTCAAAGCTGCTGACTCCAATGGAGGGTATGTAGATACTACTCCCATATGAAGCAGTAGAGGGGTTAGCATATGACCCCAGAGTCCTCCTGGACTGTTCATTTCCACTTAGATCCATGATGGAGAAAGGGAGATGATGTAAAATAAAAAAAAATATTTTTATTTATTTATTTATTTATTTAATTATTTTGACAATAAAATAAATTAAAATAAAATAAATAAAAATAGGTGAAGATTTTCGAAAAAATGAGGAGAGAGAAAGTGGTCAGGAAGTTTTGAAAAAGATATGATTTGAAAAAGATTTTAAATTTTAAAAAAAATCTGAATAAATTTCGAAAATTTGTTTTAAAAATAGAGAGAAAAGATATTTTTGAATTTAAAGAGGAAAGAGAGAAACAATAAGATAGCCCAAGATTTAAAATTTTTAGATCTAATGCTCCTTGTTTTCGAAAATTTTGGAAGGAAAACACCAAGGAACACCAAACTTAAAAATTTTAAGATCAAGACACAAGGAAAACTCAAGAACACTTTGAAGACTCACAAGAACACAAGAACATGAAGAAAGAATACCAAACTTAAAATTTTTAGAAAACCAAAATAAAATTTTCGAAAAACAAAGGAAAATCAACAAGAAAACACCAAACTTAAAGTTTGGCACGAGATTTAATAGAAAAATTATTTTTTTTAAAAAATTTTGAAAAGAAAATAAAAGACTCTGACCCAAAAGACAAAAATTTCCTAATCTAAGCAACAAGATTCACCGTCAGTTGTTCAAACTCAAACAATCCCCGGCAACGGCGCCAAAAACATGGTGCACGAATTGTAAATCACACTTTTTACAACTCGTACCACTAACCAGCAAGTGCACTGGGTCGTCCAAGTAATACCTTATGTGAGTAAGGGTCGATCCCACGGAGATTGTTGGCTTGAATCAATCTATGGTTATCTTGTAACTCTTAGTCAAGAAAACAATAAAATAATTCACTTATCAAATTTGATTGCAAGGAATAAAAGGGCAGAACACAAATTATACTTGTATGCAATGATGGAGAATATGTTGGAGGTTTGGAGATGCTTTGTCTTCTGAAATTCTGCTTTCCTCTGTTTTCTGATTCACGCACGCACGTCCTCCTATGGCAAGCTGTGTGTTGGTGGATCACCGTTGTCAATGGCTACCATCCATCCTTCCAGTGAAAAGGGTCCAGATGCGCTGTCACCGTACGGCTAATCATCTGTAGGTTCTCAATCGTACCGGAATAGGATTTACTATCCTTTTGCGTCTGTCACTACGCCCAGCACTCGCGAGTTTGAAGCTCGTCACAGTCATTCAATCCCTGAATCCTACTCGGAATACCACAGACAAGGTTTAGACTTTCCAGATTCTCTTGAATGCTGCCATCAATCTAGCTTATACCACGAAGATTCTGATTAAGAGATCTAAGAGATATTCATTCATTCTACGGTGGAACGTAAGTGGTTGTCAGGCACGCGTTCGTGGAGGAATGATGATGATTGTCACGTTCATCACATTCATATTGAAGTGCGAATGGATATCTTAGATAGGAACACGCATGTTTGAATGGAAAACAGAAATACTTGCATTAATTCATCGAGACACAGCAGAGCTCCTCACCCCCAACAATGGAGTTTAGAGACTCATGCCGTCAAAAGGTACAAAGTTCAGATCTAAAATGTCATGAGATACAAAATAAATCTCTAAAAGTTGTTTAAATACTAAACTAGTAACCTAGGTTTACAAAAAATAGGTAAACTATGATAGATGGTGCAGAAATCCACTTCTGGGGCACACTTGGTGTGTACTGGGGCTGAGACTTAAGCTTCTCACGTGCATGGGCTGTTTTGGGCATTCAACGCCAGGTTGTAACCTGTTTCTGGCTTTGAACTCCAACTTGTAACCTGTTTCTGGCGCTGGACGCCAGACAGCAACATGGAACTGGCGTTGAACACCAGTTTACGTCGTTTATTCTTGAGCAAAGTATGGACTATTATATATTTTTGGAAAGCCCTGGATGTCTAATTTCTAACGCAATTGGAAGCGTGCCATTTGGACTCCTGTAGCTCCAGAAATTCCATTCTGAGTGCAGAGAGGTCAGAATCCAACAGCATCAGCAGTCCTTTTTCAGCCTGAATCAGATTTTTGCTCAGCTCCCTCAATTTCAGCCAGAAAATACCTGAAATTACAGAAAAACACACAAACTCATAGTAAAGTCCAGAAATATGAATTTTTCCTAGAAACGAATGAAAATAAACTAAAAACTAACTAAAATATACTAAAAACTATATGAAATTAACCCCAAAAAGCGTATAAAATATCCGCTCATCAGCCATCCATGTAGAGATTCCATTTTGTGGGATTTCTCAGGGTATCTGTGTACTCAGCAATGAATTCGGTCAGATACTGTGACTTGATGGTCGTCCGGGTTTCATACAGGAGGTCGAATTCAAACAGCTCGACCGCCCATTGTAGGATTCTTTCAGCTAAGTCTGTCTTCTGTAGGATGCTTTTTATGGGCTAGTTGGTCCATACCTTGATAGTGTGCACTTGAAAGTATGGGCGGAGTTGACGAGAAGTGAGTATGAGTGCGTAGGCAAACTTTTCTATCTTTTGATAGTTCAATTTGGCCCCTTGTAAAGCTTTGCTGATGAAGTATATGGGTTGTTGCCCACTTTTGTCTTCTCTGACCAGTGCTGAAGCTATTTCCCGACTTCCTACTGCGAGGTATAATATGAGTGCTTCTCCCTCCCTTGGTCAGGTAAGAATGGGTGGTTGCCCCAAGAATCTTTTGAAATCTTGGAAGGCTTGTTCGCACTCTGGGGTCCATTCAAACCTCTTTCCTTTCCTTAATGTGGCGTAAAAGGGGAGAGATCTGATGGCTGATCCGGCTAGAAACCTGGACAGGGCTGCAAGTCTTCCATTGAGCTGTTGTACCTCTTTAACGCAGGTCGGACTTTTCATGTTGAGTATGGCCTGACATTTATTTGGGTTTGCCTCAATCCCTCTCTGTGTGAGCATGAAGCCCAAGAATTTGCCAGCTTCTACCGCAAAGGTGCACTTAGCGGGATTAAGTCGCAATCCATGCTTTCTGATGGTGTCGAACACTTTGGCGAGGTCGGGCAACAAGGATTCCTCACTTCTTGTTTTTACCAGCATATCGTATAGGTAAACCTCCATTAGTTTCCCAATGTGGTCTGCAAAGATTTTGTTCATCAATCTTTGGTATGTAGCCCCTGCGTTCTTGAGTCCGAAGGGCATAACTATGTAGCAATAATTTGCTTTTGGGGTCAAGAATGATGTCTTCTCTTGGTCGGGTTGATACATTGGGATCTGATTGTATCTTGAGTAAGCATCCATGAAGGAGAGGTACTGATATCCTGACGAAGCGTCAACTAGTGTGTCGATGTTTGGGAGTGGGTAGGGATCTTTTGGGCAAGCTTTGTTTAGGTCGGTGTAATCGGTGCACATCCGCCACTTCCCATTTGACTTTTTGACCAACACCACATTGGCTAGCCATAATGGGTATTTTACCTCCCTTATGAATCCTGCCTCCAACAAGGCTTGTACCTGCTCTTCTATGGCTTGCGACCTTTCTGGGCCTAGCTTCCTATGCTTTTGCTGTATTGGCCGAGACCCTGGGTAGATGGCTAACTTGTGGCACATTAGTTCGGGATCGATACTAGGCATGTCAGCAGCCTTCCATGCGAAGAGATCGAAGTTATCTCTTAGGAGCTTTATTAGTATCTCCTTTAAGTCTTCTCTCAGATTTGCTCCTATATTTGTCGTTTTGCTTGGATCGTCTCCAATTTGAACTTCTTGAGTCTCACCTTCTGGCTGAGCGCGGAGTTCTTTGCGAGCTCGGACTCCCCCGAGTTCTATAGTGCGAACATCCTCCCCTTTTAGGTTGCCTTTAAGGTTCAGACTTTCGTTATAACAGCGACGTGCAGTTTTTTGGTCTCCTTTTATTGTGGCGATCCCTTCTAGAGTTGGGAACTTCATGCATATGTGGAGTTGAGACCACTGCGGCGAGTTGGTTCAGTGTTGTCCGACCTATTAGAGCGTTGTAGGCTGATCTCACGTCGACTACAATGTAGTCTATGTTAAGTGTCCTTGACCTGGTTCCCTTTCCAAATGGTGTGTGTAGTGAGATATATCCGAGTGGTTGAATCGGGGTGTTTCCTAGTCCGAACAAGCTGTTTGGATATGCTCTGAGCTTTTTTTCTTGTAGGCCGAGTTTGTCGAAGGCGGATTTGAACAGGATATCCACAGAGCTTCCTTGGTCTATTAGCGTTCTGTGGAGATTAGCGTTCGCTAGTATGATAGTAATGACCATGGGATCATCATGTCCCGGGATAATGCCCGTTGCATCTTCTTGTGTAAAGGTAATAGTGGGGAGGTCGGATGACCTCTCTCCTACCCCTACATGATATACCTCTTTAAGATGTCTTTTGCGGGATGATTTAGAGATCCCTCCTCCTACGAATCCTCCATCTATCATATGAACATGTCTCTCAGGAGTGTTAGGTGGTCGTTCAGCTCGTCCGACCTCCTCATCCCTTCTTCTTTTCCTTGGTTCTTCCGTTTTGTTGGCTAAGTACCGATCTAGTCACCCTTCTCTTGCCAATTTCTCTATGACATCTTTTAGGTCGAAGCATTCATTAGTGGGATGTCCGTAAATCCGATGGTACTCACAGTACTCTGTCCGGCTTCTCCCTCCTTTTTTGCTTTTGATTGGGCGAGGTGGTGGGATCTTCTCAGTGTTGTATATTTCTCGAAAAACATCTACAAGAGACACCCGAAGAGGGGGTGTAATTGTGGTATTTTCGGGGCTTCTCTTTGATTTGATCTTCTTTTTTCTTGGACTCTTTATCCTTGTTCCGAGATGGGTAGGAGAATCCGGATTTTGAGGTTCCTCCTAATCGAGAGTTCTCCTCCATGTTAATGTACTTTTTTGCCCTTTCTTGTACTTCGTTTAGAGATGTTGGGTGCTTTTTTGATATGGAGTGACTAAAAGGTCCTTATCACAGGCCATTGATGAGACCCATGATGGCTGCTTCCGTTGGCAGACTTTGTATGTCCAAACATGCTTTATTGAATCTTTCCATGTAGTTGCGAAGACTTTTCCGATCTCCTTGCTTGATCCCTAATAGGCTTGGGGGGTGTTTGGCTTTTCCCTTCTGGATGAAAAATCTGGCAAGGAAGCTTTTGGCTAAGTCGTTGATGAGCGAATAATTTATACGCTTTTTGGCATTGTTTTTAGTATGTTTTTAGTAGGATCTAGTTACTTTTAGGGATGTTTTCATTAGTTTTTATGTTAAATTCATATTTTTGGACTTTACTATGAGTTTGCGTGTTTTTCTGTGATTTCAGGTATTTTCTGACTGAAATTGAGGGACTTGAGCAAAAATCAGATTCAGAGGTTGAAGAAGGACTACTGATGCTGTTGGATTCTAACCTCCCTGCACACAAAGTGGATTTTCTGGTGCTACAGAACTCGAAATGGTGCACTTCCAATTGCGTTGGAAAGTAGACATCCAGGGCTTTCCAGAAATGTATAATAGTCCATACTTTGCCCAAGTTTAAAGGATGCAAACTGGCGTTCAACGCCATCTCTCTGCCCAATTCTGGCGTCCAGCGCCAGAAACAAGTTGCAAAGTGGAGTTCAACGCCCAAACTGGCACCAAAACTGGTGTTCAACTCCAGGAATGACCTCTACACATGTAACACTCAAGCTCAGCCCAAGCACACACCAAGTGGGCCCCGGAAGTGGATTTATGCATCAATTACTTACTTCTGTAAACCCTAGTAGCTAGTTTATTATAAATAGGACCTTTTACTACTGTATTAGACATCTTTGAATCTTTTGATCATCTTTGGACGCCTGGTTCTTAGATCAGAGGGGCTGGCCATTCGGCCATGCCTGGACCTTTCACTTATGTATTTTTAACGGTAGAGTTTCTACACTCCATAGATTAAGGTGTGGAGCTCTGCTGTTCCTCAAAGATTAATGCAAAGTACTACTGTTTTCTATTCAATTCATCTTATTTCGCTTTTAAGATATTCATTCGCTCTTCAACCTGAATGTGATGAACGTGACAATCATCATCATTCCCTATGAACGCGTGCCTGACAACCACTTCCGTTCTACCTTCGACTGAATGAGTATCTCTTAGATCTCTTAATCAGAATCTTCGTGGTGTAAGCTAGAAGGATGGCAGCATTCAAGAGAATCCGGAAAGTCTAAACCTTGTCTGTGGTATTCCGAGTAGGATTCAATGATTGAATGACTGTGACGAGCTTCAAACTCGTGATTGCTGGGCGTAGTGACAGAACGCAAAAGGATAGTAAATCCTATTCCAGCATGATCGAGAACCGACAGATGAATAGCCGTGCCGTGACAGGGTGCGTTGATCATTTTCACTGAGAGGATAGGATGTAAACCATTGACAAGGGTGATGCCTCCAGACGATTAGCCGTGCCGTGACAGGGCATTTGAATCATTTTCCCGAGAGAAGACCGAAAGTAGCCATTGACAATGGTGATGCATCACATAAAGCCAGCCATGGAAAGGAGTAAGACTGATTGGATGAAGATAGCAGGAAAGCAGAGGTTCAGAGGAACGAAAGCATCTCTATTCGCTTATCTGAAATTCTCACCAATGATTTACATAAGTATTTCTATCCCTATTTTATTAATTATTTTCGAAAACTCCATTACTATTTTATATCCGCCTGACTGAGATTTACAAAGTGACCATAGCTTGCTTCATACCAACAATCTCCGTGGGATTCGACCCTTACTCACGTAAGGTATTACTTGGACGACCCAGTGTACTTGCTGGTTAGTTGTGCGAAGTTGTGAACCATGGTATTGGCATCATGTTTTTGGCGCCATTACCAGGGAAAGAAAGAGCAATGAAGTTTACATAATTAAAGTGTAATCACAATTTCTGCGCACCAAGTTTTTGGCGCCGTTGCCGGGGATTGTTCGAGTTTGGACAACTGACGGTTCATCTTGTTGCTCAGATTAGGTAATTTTCTTTTTGTTTTCTTTTCAAAAAATTTTCAAAAATCTTTCAAAAATTCTCTCATCTGTTTTCGAAAAAAAAAATGTTTTCAAAAATATATTTTTCTTCAGAATTTTTAAGAATGAATTCTAGTGTTTCATGAAGCATGTTGAAGCCTGGCTGGCTGTAAAGCCATATCCAAACTCCTTTGGGATTGGTCTTCAACTAATCACCTCAGTGGAGCCATGCCCAATCCTTCTGGATAGGGTATGTCAGGCGTGTCATGTCTGAGTTACATACTAAAGCTTGGCTGGCTATTAAGCCATGCCTGACCCTTTGATTGGAGCTTTAGAGCATAAGATTCCTGGAATTCATATTAAAAATTTTGAAATCCTTATTTTTTGTTTTTCAAATAATTTTTGAAAAAATACAAAAAAAAAATAGAAAATCATAAAAAAATCAAAAATATTTTTGTGTTTCTTGTTTGAGTCTTGAGTCATGTTATAAGTTTGGTGTCAATTGCATGTGCATCTTGCATTTTTTGAAAATAATCATGCATTCATAGTGTTCTTCATGATCTTCAAGTTGTTCTTGGTAAGTCTTCTTGTTTGATCTTTGCATTTGCATGTTTTGTGTCTTTTCTTGTTTTTCATATGCATTCTTGGATTCTTAGTATCTAAGCATTAAAGAACTCTAAGTTTGGTGTCTTGCATGTTTTCTTTGCATTAAAAAATTTTCAAAAATGTATTCTTGATGTTCATCATGATCTTCATAGTGTTCTTGGTGTTCATCTTGACATTCATAGCATTCTTGCATGCATTCATTGTTTTGATCCATAACTTTCATGCATTGCATCATTTTTCTTGTTTTTCTCTCTCTTCATTAAAAATTCAAAAATAAAAAAAATATCTTTCCTTTTTTTCCTCTCAAAATTTCGAAAATTAGATTTGACTTTTTCAAAAATTTTTAAAATCTAGTTGTTCTTATGAGTCAAATCAAATTTTCAATTTGAAAATCTTATCTTTTTCAAAATATTTTTCAAAAAAAAAATCAAATCTTTTTTTTCTTATCTATTTTCCAAAATTCCAAAAAAAATACTTTTCAAAAATCTTTTTCTTAATTTTACTACATAATTTTCGAAAATAGCATCACCAATTAATGTTTTGATTCAAAAATTTCAAGTTTGTTACTTACTTGTTAAGAAAGATTCAAACTTTAAGTTCTAGAATCATATCTTGTGATTTCTTGTGAATCAAGTCATTAATTGATATTTTAAAAATCAAATCTTTTTCAAAAACTAATTTCTATCATATCTTTTCAAAAATATCTTCTTATCTTATCTTTTTCAAAAATTTGATTTCAAAATATCTTTTCTAACTTCCTAACTTCTTATCTTTTCAAAATTTGTTTCAACTAACTAACTAACTTTTTGTTTGTTTCTTATCTTTTTCAAAACCACCTAACTAACTATCTCTCTCTAATTTTCAAAAATATCTTCCCTCTTTTTCAAAATTTCTTTTTAATTAACTAATTATTTCAATTTTTAAAATCTTAATTTTCGAAAATTACTAACATTTTTCAAAAACTATTTTCGAAAATTACTAACTCTTTTTCAAAAATTATTTTCGAAAATCCTCTCCCTCTCTCATCTTATTCTATTTATTTATTCATCTACTAACATCTCTTCCTCACATCACTCACCAAATTCGAACCCCCTCTTCTATCTGTGTTCGAATTTTTTTTTCTTTTCTTCTTCTACTAACAATAAGGAATCTCTTTACTGTGACATAGAGGATTCTTCTTCTTTTCTTGTTCTCTTCTCTTTCTTATGAGCAGGAATAAAGAAAAAAGCATTCTTGTTGAAGCTGATCCAGAACCTGAAAGGACTCTGAAAAAGAAACTAAGAGAAGCTAAATTACAACAATCCAGAGAAAACTTTATTGAAAATTTCGAACAAGTAAAGGAGATGGCAGCCGAACCCAACAACAATAATGCAAGGAGAATGCTTGGTGACTTTACTGCACCTAATTCCAATTTACATGGAAGAAGCATCTCCATTCCTGCCATTGGAGCAAACAACTTTGAGCTGAAACCTCAGCTAGTTTCTCTGATGCAGCAGAACTGCAAGTTTCATGGACTTCCATCTGAAGATCCTTTTCAGTTCTTAACTGAATTCTTGCAGATCTGTGATACTGTTAAGACTAATGGAGTAGATCCTGAAGTCTACAGGCTCATGCTTTTCCCTTTTGCTGTAAGAGACAGAGCTAGAGTGTGGTTGGATTCTCAACCCAAAGACAGCCTGAACTCTTGGGATAAGCTGGTCACGGCTTTCTTAGCCAAGTTCTTTCCTCCTCAAAAGCTGAGCAAGCTTAGAGTGGATGTTCAGACCTTCAGACAGAAAGAAGGTGAATCCCTCTATGAAGCTTGGGAAAGATACAAACAGTTGACCAAAAAGTGTCCTTCTGACATGCTTTCAGAATGGACCATCCTGGATATATTCTATGATGGTTTATCTGAGCTATCAAAGATGTCATTGGATACTTCTGCAGGTGGATCCATTCACCTAAAGAAAACACCTGCAGAAGCTCAAGAACTCATTGACATGGTTGCTAATAACCAGTTCATGTACACCTCTGAGAGGAATCCTGTGAATAATGGGACGCCTATGAAGAAGGGAGTTCTTGAAATTGATACTTTGAATGCCATATTGGCTCAGAATAAAATATTGACTCAGCAGGTCAATATGATTTCTCAGAGTCTGAATGGAATGCAAGCTGCATCCAACAGTACTCAAGAGGCTTCTCCTGAAGAAGAAGCTTATGATCCTGAGAACCCTGCAATAGCAGAGGTAAATTACATGGGTGAACCTTATGGAAACACCTATAATCCATCATGGAAAAATCACCCAAATTTCTCATGGAAGGATCAAAAGCCTCAACAAGGCTTTAATAATAGTGGAAGAAACAGGTTTAGCAATAGCAAGCCTTTTCCATCATCCACTCAGCAACAGACAGAGAATTCTGAGCAGAATCCATCTAGCTTAGCAAATTTAGTCTCTGATCTATCTAAGGCCACTGTGAGTTTCATGAATGAAACAAGGTCTTCCATTAGAAATTTGGAAGCACAAGTGGGCCAGCTGAGTAAAAGGATCACTGAAATCCCTCCTAGTACTCTCCCAAGCAATACAGAAGAAAATCCAAAAGGAGAGTGCAAGGCCATTGACATAACCAAAATGGCCGAACCCAATGAGGGAGAGGAGGATGTGAATCCCAAGGAGGAAGACCTCCTGGGACGTCCAGTGATCAATAAGGAGCTTCCCTCTGAGGAACCAAAGGACTCTGAGGCTCATCTAGAGACCATAGAGATTCCATTGAACCTCCTTATGCCATTCATGAGCTCTGATGAGTATTCCTCTTCTGAAGAGAATGAGGATGTTACTGAAGAGCAAACTGCCAAGTTTCTTGGTGCAATCATGAAGCTAAATGCCAAATTATTTGGCATTGATACTTGGGAAGTTGAACCTCCCTTGTTCATCAATGAACTAAGTGATCTGGATCAACTGACATTGCCTCAGAAGAGATAGGATCCTGGAAAGTTCATAATACCTTGTACTATAGGCACCATGATCTTTAAGGCTCTATGTGACCTTGGTTCAGGGATAAACCTCATGCCCCTCTCTGTAATAGAGAAACTGGGAATCTATGGGGTGCAAGCTGCTAAAATCTCATTAGAGATGGCAGACAATTCAAGAAAACAGGCTTATGGACAAGTAGAGGACGTGTTAGTAAAGGTTGAAGGCCTTTAAATCCCTGCTGATTTCATAGTCTTAGATACTGGGAAGGAAGAGGATGAATCCATCATCCTAGGAAGACCTTTCCTAGCCACAGCAAGAGCTGTGATTGATGTGGACAGAGGAGAATTGATCCTTCAATTGAATGAGGATAACCTTGTGTTTACAACTCAAGGATCTCTCTCTGCATCCATGGAGAAGAAGCAGAAAAAGCTTCTCTCAAAGCAGAGCCAACCAAAGCCCCCACAGTCAGACTCTAAGTTTGGTGTTGGGAGGCCACAACCAAACTCTAAGTTTGGTGTTGAACTCCCATATCCAAACTCTAAGTTTGGTGTTGGAGAGTCTCAACCATGCTCTGAACATCTGTGAGGCTCCATGAGAGCCCACTGTCAAGCTATTGACATTAAAGAAGCGCTTGTTGGGAGGCAACCCAATTTTTATTTATCTAACCCTATTTTTCTTAGTTATATGTCTTTATAGGTTCATGATCATGTGGAGTCACAAAATAAACAAAAAAATTAAAAATAGAATCAAAAACAGTAGAAGAAAAATCACACCCTGGAGGAGCATCTGTCTGGCGTTCAACGCCAGAACAGAGCATGGTTCTGGCGCTGAACGCCCAAAATGGGCAGTGTTTGGGCGCTGAACGCCCAAAATGGGCATCATCTGGGCGCTGAACGCCAGAATTGCACCCTGGAGAGGAGCTGGCGCTGAACGCCCAGAACAAGCATGGTTCTGGCGTTCAACGCCAGAAATGGCCAGTAAATGGGCGTTGAACGCCCAAAATGGGCACCAACCTGGCGCTGAACGCCCAGAGTTGTGTGCAAGGGCATTTTACATGCCTAATTTGGTGCAAGGTTGTAAATCCTTGAACATCTCAGGATCTGTGGACCCCACAGGATCATCTCAGGATCTGTGGACCCCACAGGATCCCCACCTACCTCCACTCACTTCTTCTCACCCCTCTTTCACACAATCCCATAAACACTCTTCCCCAAAACCCTTCACCAATCACCTCAATCTCTCTTCCCCATCACCTCTTCACCACTCACATCCATCCACTCTTCCCTATAAACCTACCTCATAAAACCCACCTACCTTCAAAATTCAATATCTCTCTCTCCCACCCAATCCCACCCATATGGCCGAATACACACATCCCTCCATCTCCTCCATATCTTCTTCTTCTTCTTCTTCTATTCTTTCTTTTTTTGCTCGAGGGCGAGCAACATTCTAAGTTTGGTGTGGTAAAAGCATAGCTTTTTTGTTTTTTCATAACCATTAATGGCACCTAAGGATTCAGAGAAACCTCAAGAAAGAGGAAAGGGAAGACAATTGCTTCCACCTCTGAGCCATGGGAGATGGAAAGATCCATCTCACAAGCCCATTACTAAGAAAAGGATGGAGCAAACAAGAGAGCACATTCATGGATCTCAACAGGCACATGAAGAAGCTCATCATCAAGAAATCCCTAAGATACCTCAGGGGATACAGTTTCCTCCACAGAATTTTTGGGAGCAAATCAACAACTCCCTAGGAGAATTAAGTTCCAACATGGGACAACTAAGGGTGTAACATCAAGAGCACTCCATCATGCTTCATGAAATAAGAGAAGATAAAAAAGCAATGAGGGAGGAGCAACAAAAACAAGGAAGAGACATAGAAGAGCTCAAGGACATCATTGGTTCCTCAAGAAGGAAACGCCACCATCACTAAGGTGGATTCATTCCTTGTTCTTATTTCTTCTGTTTTTCGTTTTCTATGTTATGTGCTTATCTATGTTTGTGTCTTCATTACATGATCATTAGTAGTTAGTAACTATGTCTTAAAGTTATGAATGTCCTATGAATCCATCACATCTCTTAAATGAAAAATGTTTTAATTCAAAAGAACAAGAAGTACATGAGTTTCGAATTTATCCTTGAACTTAGCTTAATTATATTGATGTGGTGACAATGCTTCTTGTTTTCTGAATGTATGCTTGAACAGTGCATATGTCTTTTGAAGTTGTTGTTTAAGAATGTTAAATATGTTGGCTCTTGAAAGAATGATGACTAGGAGACATGTTATTTGATAATCTGAAAAATCATAAAAATGATTCTTGAAGCAAGAAAAAGCAGTAAAGAACAAAGCTTGCAGAAAAAAAAGGCAAAAAAAAAAATAGAGAGAAAAAGCAAGCAGAAAAAGCCAAAGCTCTTAAAACCAAGAGGCAAGAGCAAAAAGCCAATAACCCTTAAAATCAAAAGGCAAGGGCAAATAAAAAGGATCCCAAGGCTTTGAGCATCAGTGGATAGGAGGGCCTAAAGGAATAAAATCCTGGTCTAAGCGGCTAAACCAAGCTGTCCCTAACCATGTGCTTGTGGCGTGTAGGTGTCAAGTGAAAACTTGAGACTGAGCGGTTAAAGTCAAGGTCCAAAGCAAAAAAAGAGTGTGCTTAAGAACCCTGGACACCTCTAATTGGGGACTCTAGCAAAGCTGAGTCACAATCTGAAAAGGTTCACCCAATTATGTGTCTGTGGCATTTATGTATCCGGTGGTAATACTGGAAAACAAAGTGCTTAGGGCCACGGCCAAGACTCATAGAATAGCTGTGTTCAAGAATCATCATACTGAACTAGGAGAATCAATAACACTATCTGAACTCTGAGTTCCTATAGATGCCAATCATTCTGAACTTCAATGGATAAAGTGAGATGCCAAAACTATTCAAGAGGCAAAGAGCTACAAGTCCCGCTCATCTGATTGAAGCTATGTTTCATTGATAGTTTGGAATTTATAGTATATTCTCTTCTTTTTATCATATTTGATTTTCAGTTGCTTGGGGACAAGCAACAATTTAAGTTTGGTCTTGTGATGAGCGGATAATTTATACACTTTTTGGCATTGTTTTTAGTATGTTTTTAGTAGGATCTAGTTACTTTTAGGGATGTTTTCATTAGTTTTTATGTTAAATTCACATTTCTGGACTTTACTATGAGTTTGTGTATTTTTCTGTGATTTCAGGTATTTTCTGACTGAAATTGAGGGACTTGAGCAAAAATCAGATTCAGAGGTTGAAGAAGGACTGCTGATGCTGTTCGATTCTGACCTCCCTGCACTCAAAGTGGATTTTCTGGTGCTACAAAATTCAAAATGGCGCGCTTCCAATTGCGTTGGAAAGTAGACATCCAGGGATTTCCAGAAATGTATAATAGTCCATACTTTGCCCAAGTTTAGACGACGCAAACTGGCGTTCAACGCCAGCTCTCTACCCAATTCTGGCGTCCAGCGCCAGAAACAAGTTGCAAAGTGGAGTTCAACGCCCAAACTGGCACCAAAACTGGCGTTCAACTCCAGGAATGACCTCTACATGTGTAACACTCAAGCTCAGCCCAAGCACACACCAAGTGGTCCCCGGAAGTTGATTTATGCATCAATTACTTACTTTTGTAAACCCTAGTAGCTAGTTTATTATAAATAGGACCTTTTACTACTGTATTAGACATCTTTGAATCTTTTGATCATCTTTCGATGTCTGGTTCTTAGATCAGAGGGGCTGGCAATTCGGCCATGCCTGGACCTTTCACTTATGTATTTTTAACGGTAGAGTTTCTACACTCCATAGATTAAGGTGTGGAGCTCTGCTGTTCCTCAAAGATTAATGCAAAGTACTACTGTTTTCTATTCAATTCATCTTATTTCGCTTCTAAGATATTCATTCGCTCTTCAACCTGAATGTGATGAACGTGACAATCATCATCATTCCCTATGAATGCGTGCCTGACAACCACTTCCGTTCTACCTTCGACTGAATGAGTATCTCTTAGATCTCTTAATCAGAATCTTCGTGGTGTAAGCTAGAAGGATGGCGGCATTCAAGAGAATCCGGAAAGTCTAAACCTTGTCTGTGGTATTCCGAGTAGGATTCAATGATTGAATGACTGTGACGAGCTTCAAACTCGCGATTGCTGGGCGTAGTGACAGAACGCAAAAGGATAGTAAATCCTATTCCAGCATGATCGAGAACCGACAGATGAATAGCCGTGCCGTGACAGGGTGCATTGACCATTTTCACTGAGAGGATAGGATGTAAACCATTGACAAGGGTGATGCCTCCAGACGATTAGCCGTGCCGTGACAGGGCATTTGGATCATTTTCCCGAGAGAAGACCGAAAGTAGCCATTGACAATGGTGATGCATCACATAAAGCCAGCCATGGAAAGGAGTAAGACTGATTGGATGAAGATAGCAGGAAAGCAGAGGTTCAGAGGAACGAAAGCATCTCTATTCGCTTATCTGAAATTCTCACCAATGATTTACATAAGTATTTTTATCCCTATTTTATTAATTATTTTCAAAAACTCCATTACTATTTTATATCCGCCTGACTGAGATTTACAAGGTGACCATAGCTTGCTTCATACCAACAATCTCCGTGGGATTCGACCCTTACTCACGTAAGGTATTACTTGGACGACCCAGTGCACTTGCTGGTTAGTTGTGCGAAGTTGTGAACCATGGTATTGGCATCATGTTTTTGGCGCCATTACCAGGGAAAGAAAGAGCGATGAAGTTTACATAATTAAAGTGTAATCACAATTTCTGCGCACCAGTCGTCAAAACTTATGATGGATCTTGGAGGCAAACTGTCGAACCACTTAATTGCTGTCTTCGTCAGGGTGGTCGGGAAGGCTTTGCATCGAACGGCGTCCGAGGCGTTAGTGAGATACATCCTACTTCTGAAATTGCTGAGATGATAGCTGGGATCTGAGGTACCGTCATATGATGTCATGTCGGGAGCTTTAAAATCCTTTGGAACTTTAGCTTTCATGATCTCTTTGGTGAAGGGATCTTGATCCTTGTGGGAATTATCTTCATAGCTGGAATGAGCAGTCTTGTTTTTGAGATCTATTTCGAGCTTTAGGAGCTTGTCCTCTAGCTCTCATCATCGCCTAGTTTCTCTCCGTAGGTCCCTCTCAGCTTCTCGCTAATGCTCGGCCTCTTTTTCGAGCTGTTTGAGGCGATCCTGCTATTCTCGGAGGACATCTAAAATTTCTGTATTTGGAGAATTCTTGTCTCCGTTCGGTTGAGGTGTATCCTTTGGTGCGATGTCCGCGTTCTTATGCGATGTTCTTTCTTATAGACCGGAGTTGTGATCATTGTCAAGGTTGTCCGCCATGATGATGGGATGACTTCCAGATTCCCCGGCAACGGCGCCAATGATCCGAGGGCTACCTGAAACTATAGGTTGATCTCAGTCGAGATCTGCAGTAGTGGCCGGAACTGACGTATCCGACTTGTTGTACTTGGTGGTGCGGCTAATCCTGGATCACTGGAGGGGGGTGGTACCTGCAAGAGACTCCGATGCTTAAGTTAGCATGGGTTTTCAGCAGGTTTTTAGTAGAATTAGAGTATGAGTTATACTTGGGTGCTCTAGTGTATTTATAGTAGCGTGGAGTGACCTTTCTTAGATAAGATGAGTTAGTTATCTTATCTTATCTTTAAGTGAAGTCATCTTATCTTTTAGGGGAACCTCCCTTATCCTTCTAGGCTTTAACTGCCTTTAGATTGGGCTATGTCCCTTCATTTGGGCCTGTTCAGGCCTCTCATGTCGATTTGACCGAATTCTTTTAAAGAAGAGGTCGGAGTCCTGACCTGAAAGATCGATTGCTTTGTCTTCAATCTTCTTAGGTTGGATATCTTGACCCAGGGTATGAATAGTAACCTAGCAAGATTGAATATATTTTATCTAATTGCTAATTAAAATCAATCAACACATGCACTTTCTCTGTCTCATCTATGCTGCATATGAAAGCAGTTGTTATATTGACTAAACAGCTTTAACAACACTTAAAAAGTATTGTTATAATTCAAGTCACATTTAATTTTATATATATATATATATATATATACAATCAACTTCTCTAGGGAAAAAGAGATTATTTGTAATATGGGCGAGGAAAGACAATAGAATGAGACATGGGGACGGTGTGGGTATATAATAGGTAAAGAAGAAAGTGGTCTCCAACTTTTACCTAAATATTTTAGTCCTGAGAAACTCGTGTTTTGTGTTTTATGTATTAGTATTAAATTGATGTTAGGGTGCATGCATGTATTAAATTATATGAGACTACTATATGATGTGAAATTATAGGGTTTAATATACAAATTGACTTTTTGTTCTTAATTATTATTTGTTTTTATTTTTGAATGTCATATTCATACCTAGCCAAGCCGTGGAATCAACAACTTAATTAAATTCATTATTAATTCAATGATCATGATTCATGGGATGTATTTTCTTCCACCAGAAAAAGTGGAACGCAGCCCTAGAGGTCCAAGGTGCCATAGAAAATGGTAATTGTCAAATTATAAAATAATTCAAGTGAAAATGAAAAATAAAAAAAAATGAAAATTAGCTAACTTTATAGGCGATTAGCGTAGGAACGAACACAGAACACCAAAAATTAACTTGGAATTTTATAAATATGGTGGTGTATGAACAAAGTTTATGTTCACGAAAATAGTATGGATTAGGGGAATGGATCCATTCCTAGTAACTAAGATTATTAAACTTACGTATTTATTAGAAGGAAGTTAAAATCCTCAATCAAGGATTCAGTATATACTATATATAAATATATAAGCAGCACCCCCCCCCCCATGTGGGACCCACATATAAAGTATACCCATAGATGGAAAACAAATTAGAAGGCATAAATGATCTGGAAAATAATGATACCGACATTTAATTGAGTTTGAAATTAATTATGTCAACGTTATTAATTAAAGTATCACATTTTTAGTCTGAATATATGAAAATTGAAAAATCTTCAATCATATATGGAAATGGTCCTGTTGCTAAGGTGATCCAATTGAGGAGAATATGAGTAAAGAGAGAGAGGAGGCAACCAGTATGGACGAAAGACTATGAAATATGAATTGGATGTGTTGTAGATGAATATTCCTTGACAGAATAGCATACTTAATTACGTAGCAAACTTAGTGGAGAGAGAAAATAAATAAGTGGGGAGTGCTTAAGATACTTCAGATATACACAATACACTTCACATTCATTCTCCTTATTTTTTTGTACATTTTGTTATTGTTTATTGCTATACTGTTTGTCATTATTTTGTTGTGCTTGGACTAATTTAGTAATTGTCATGTTCAGGATTAGCATAAGACCAACGAGAAAAGGGTTAAGGTTATTATTATTAGGGTTTATTTATCTTGAACTCTAAGAATACATATTAAGATTATAAATTGAGAATATTTTTATTAAAAATATAAAAAATTTTAAGTTAAAATATATTTATTTTATATTTATTAAAAGAAAATATTTAAAATTTTTATTAACAATAAATTGATTATGTGACTTAAAAACATGTTAGTTAAACTATTATTATTATTATTATTATTATTATTATTATTATTATTTGGAACCACAATTTTTTTTTTTATCGTAGAGGCAGCCAATATTTGCACGAATTGAATTGGTTAGAATCTATAATGCACCGATACTGACACGAACACGAGATACGACAGAACACGATACAAGACACATGAACACGTGAATTTAAACTTTTATAAGACACACGAATATGATATATGTATATAAAAAGTATTTTTTAAACAAAATTGTAATGACATTTTGATATTTTATTAATATTAAAATATAAAATAATTTTTTAATTATTTTTAATATTTTTTTATTATATAAAGTATTTAAAATATTTTTTTTAATAATTAATAATATATATTATTTTTAAACTAATTTTAATAATACATATTAAGAATAAGGCTGGACACACTAACACGTGATGGTATTTAAATGTGTTTAAGTGTATTCGAAAAAGAATTTTTTATTTTTTATTAAGACATAATTGGATAAAAAATACACATATCAAACGAGTGTCAATGAATATCATGTCTAAAATATACAATAAATCAAAAAAGTATTCGTACTTCCTAAGTTAGAATATTTTTTAAGTGGATGACAACTTTTTCTTTCGAGATTTAACAATCCAAACCAGAACACATGAGCCAAAATCTTAAGTTAGCAATAGCATATGCATATAGTCTCCGTCTAATTGAACTACATATGAGTTGTCTAATCATTCTACGAAACTAAATTGGTTTATTATAAAACCAAGTAAGTGATGCAATGAATCCATGTCTCACAAAAATATGAGTCTGACTGGATTGAGTTTTTTTTATAGAAGAAAAAGTAATTTTCATTCTTTTTTAAAAGATACTTTTATAAAATCCTTAGAGTATTTAGATAAAATTTTTCTTAGAAGAAATACTCTTATCAAACAAATACAAAAAGTTCATATACAATCCCAGCCTATTTGTTTGCATTAGGCACTACCAATCAAAAAATGTACAAAGAATAAAAGACAAATACCCTCTGCCATCACATGATTTTCATGGCAGTTATCCATCATAATCATAATCTGGTCAAAACGTGGAATATTAAGGACTATAAAATAAACCATGACAAAAAAAACATGTCCAATTAGGGAATACCGAAACTAAACTTTCTCTCTCTTAAAAATCACAACACATTACACAAGAATTGGATAAATTTACATCTTGGTAAAATATGTTACGACAACGTAACTTAAACTGTAAATTGTGTATTCATGAATATAATAAAACAAACTATAAAAAGAAAACTAACATAAATTCAAGCATGAGAATTCTATTTATCAAAAAATAATTATAATTGCTGCATTTAGAAGAGAAAAAAAAAAGGGGGGGGGGGAGGGGGGAGTTCATTAATTCCACCAAGTTATCACTTCCTGAAGAATAAATCAATTTACAAACACTTCCACTTTTCAAGAAGGATAAGTGAAATCTACAATCTAGTTACCACTTATTAGTAGTAGGAAGTGATAATCAAACAATTCTATGTAATTAAAAAAAAAAAAAAATCAAGATCTTCAATTTCAATCAGTGAGATCAGAGTCTGTTTGGTAGTAAACAACTTCACCAGTGTCACTGACATAATTATCTCTCCTTAAACTTCTCACTAAGTCTCCAATGAGGTGAAATGGAAGCAGAGCAGATTTCTTTGGTTCCTTGTAATATTTTCCAAGCACTGGTTTCGCTGCCTCAGTCTGCAAGCAAAGGAAATAAAAACAACATTATATTATAACTTAATTACCCTGAAATTACAGATTAGAATGGATTAGGCGTGGCAAAATACAAAATACTTACGGCTTCGATTAAGTGATAGTGTGGGATCTGAGGGAAAAGGTGATGAATGACATGGGTTCCAATGTCATGGTGGATGTTGTTAATCCAACCATAGTCGCGATCAAGAGTGGTAAGACCGCCCCTGAGATAGCTCCATTCCTATTCAATGTAATTGAAAAATTAAGGTTAGACTTTGAAATTTGTCCAATGTGAACTAACCCGGGACACAAAATACAAAGACAGTCAAAATAATACGTCTCTATTGTCTTAATATATCGGGCAGACAGAAAACAAAGAGAAGGTGGAAACTTACATCTTTATGTAAAGTTGATAGTTGAAAATCATTAGATGACAATTTAGTCAAACATGTAAAATCATCTAATGGTTTTTAACTATCAATTTCACATAAAGATAAACTGTATGCAAGTCTCCACTGAAAGAGAAATTATGTCCCCAGGCATAGATATTTTTCTTATCAATATATCTACCTTTCCGCGATACCACGGTAGTTTGTCTTCATGGCCATGATGATGCAAGTATGTAACAAGATCCAACCACATAACAAAGATCTGAAATTCACACCAAAAGTCAAATAAGCAATTAATGCTTGATGATTGATATAAAATAGTAAAAACCAAAGAATAGTCAAATCCACAAGGAAATGAATGAGAACTTACAAGATAAGGTACCCCATAAAGCTTAAGCAATGGAATTGGACCCATTAGAAAACCCAATCCTACAAGAATTGCTACCATTGCAGACCAACAAGCTGTAGATGTGATAACATCGTTTCTTTCACTTGGAACAAACAAGTCACTATCAGGATGGAAGTGAGAACCAGTCTTCCCTGGACTCCTACTAAACTGAAATCAATGACCACAAAATTTGTCAAAGTCAAATATCTAACCATAACAATAAGGAGTCAACCATAAACAAATAATGGTCAAGATTTGTAGGTACTGGGAACTTACAAGGTACACAGGATATGCAAGCAGTGGAAAAGGAACAGTAAATCTTAAAGTCCGAGTCATGGTGTCAAGGCTCCTAAAGATTTTCTCAGATAACTGCAAATTTTGACAATATTTTCTCGTGTTAGAAAATATGCTTGGAAAAAATGAAATTGTGAATAGAATAACTTAAAAGGCCTTGTCTGATTAGAGAAAAAAATATAGAAACACTGAGATTTTGAATTCAGAGATAAGATAGAAAAATTGTATTTATCCATTTTTTTTATTTGTCTCCTTCAGCTAATTTGTATTTCTCGGTATCTATTGTTTTTCTATTTCTATCTCAAATTACGGATTGAGACAATTACCAAATGGGACCAAAAAGACTAGAATAGTAGTAATTATCATCTTACCGGGTGCCAAGATTCATCATTTTCAACATGGCCATGATTTTGATGATGAGTCCTGTGACTGATTCTCCTGTGTGATATTAATACAAATATGAGTTTCAAAGTTATTTTTTAAAACTATAGTCAAAACCCCAAAAAAAAGTATAAAAGAAAAAGGATAGCATAAAACAAATAAAAACTCTAACAAAAAAAAAAAAAAAAAAAAAAAAAAAACTAGAAGCTTAACAATTTGGAGCATACCACCCATGATAAGGAACTAGAATTGAAGAATGTAGCAGGTGTCCAACAACACTGTTTAGTTTGTGATTGTTTGAAAAGCTTCCATGGCCACTGAAAAAAAGATAAAATCCAAAAAACAAACAATTAAGCACACATGAAGACCCAATTTTGAAAGCAAATTCAGCAACCCAAAAAGACAAAAAAACAAAGTTAATACAACAAGAAGAACAAGAACAGAATCATAAATAGTGAAAAACAAAAACCAAAGTAGAATGAACCAAAAATAGTGATTAGTAGTTAGTTACCAATCATGGCCAAGAACAAAAAGTGCCCAGAACATGGTCCCCTGAGCAGCCCAATAAAGAGGCCAAACAAGCCAGCTGTTGAGGTAAGCAGCACCAGCAGCCAATCCAAGAACAACAATTACATCCCTGGCTACATAGCTCATTGACTTCCATGGATCTTTCACCCAACAATGCTTTGGTATTGCTGCCCTAATATCAGCCAAATTGAATGGTGGTGGTGCTCCAGGGTCAAATTCACCAACTTCATTCTCAACACCACCACCATTGATTTTCACATCTTTCTTCACTTCCTCTTCTTCAATAGGGCTAACCCTCAAAGGGGCACTAACCCTTAACCCAAAGTTTCTATCCCTGAAGCTAGAACTTGTAAAGCTTCTTCTGGATTGAAACTTTGGATCTGAAAAAGAAACACCATTGTTTTTTGTGCTTAAAAATCTAACCTTTGAAGGGTTAGAGTTAGAATTAACAATACCAGTTTTGGGTCTAGGGAATGTTGGTGGAAGAGGCTTTAAGCCACATTCTGATAAAACCCAAGTTGCCATTAGAGACCCAAAAGAATTGGAACCTTAGATTCAAAAGGGACAGAAAAGGCAATAAATCAAACAGAAGATATGCAACCCGAGGCAATTAAGAGTGCCAGAGAATACTGTTAAATAATTTGATGAGAGAATATATATTATTATAAAACCAATAATAATTGAGGAAATTTCAGATCAAATCAAACGTGACCCCTTTTGTTAGCAACGACTAAAACAAAAACACAAGCTTTTTCACCCCTTTGCAGCGATGAAAAAACTTTGAAGAGGAATCAAGAGGGTTTGCAATTCTGGCTTTCGAAGCTGAACGTGGGACTTAATATTTATATGAAGGTGAAGGTGGGAGGGAGGTGCGTATGAAATGTTGAGGCTGCAATTTGGTCATATTATTATTTATTATTTTAATGAATTTTTTAAGTTGTGTGTGTTGTGTTCAAAAGAGACCAACAAACCAATGCGTGTTTACCCTAGAGTCTGTACTGATTCTCTGATATGTGGAATTGAATGAATTCTTCTGTTCCCTTGTGCCGTGTTTTTGACTCATCACAGAATTGGAACATCAATTCTTTTTTCTTCTTTTCAGATTTGTTTTGGAAAAAGAATTTTATATGAAAGGATTGTTTGTTAAGTTTATTTATTTTTAGAAATTTCTAAAGTGTTTTTGTTTCTAATAAATGCATTATAAAAGTAGAAAATTTTATGTTTTTTGGATTTCAATAAAAAAAATTATTTGCATTGAGTATCTTAAATTGCAAATTTTCAACTTACTATTTATCATTAAAAGATAAATTATTTCTTTCTTAAATTTTTCAAAAAAATTTAAAAAATATTTCAAATGTTTAAAATAAGTTTTATTTTTAAATTTTGATACACTCACAGTATAAAATAATTTTACACGTGTATTTAATTACGTAATGTCATATCATTAAAAATAACTACATTTTCACATTGACCGCGTGAGTGATCGTTTAAAAGAACAGATGTGATTGCACGATTGTGTAAAACACTTTAGACGGTCAATGTATCAAAATTAAACTTTTTTTTATCCGTACTATTAATTTTTAACAATCAATAGTTAGTTTTTTTATAATATCTCTAAATTTTATTTTGTTTTTATTTTATCCTATAAATTTTTTATTTACATTAAATATATCTCTGACAACTAATTTTTCAAAAAGTTTAGAACTAATTCATCAACAACTTTACAGTGACAACTTTTAACACAAGTAAATCAGACATAAAAGTTCTGTTACTAGCTCCTAATTATCAAGTATTATTGCTGAATTAGTCCTAAAATTCTTAAAATTTAATTGTTATTGATGCAAATTAAAATTTTATGGGACAAAATAAAAATAAAATAAAATTTGAGATGTTATGAAAATAAGGATTAGTATTTGAGACTAGAGGAAGAGGAGAGAAAATAGGAAAAATAGTAGATGAGTTTATTAATGATTATGCTGTACACAGTTAGGTTATATTTATAGACTATTTATAGTCAAGGGCCCAACTTCTAGCTGACTCGGTTAGGTTATATTTATAACTGACTCTATCTACTTAAATTTTAAATTATGGTTATAGTCTAGAGCATCGGTAATAAATATATTTATAATACTCCCCCTTGGATGTCTTTACTATAATATGTTAGTTAGCTACCTCGTTAAAAACTTTACCAAGAAAAATTTGAAATGGAATAAAAACTATGGTTAAGGAAAGGAGTGTAACCCATATTATTCCCCTAATAATTACATCACTTGATATCTCTTAACCAGCATATCCCGATCTTATATACTAGCTTCTCAAATATTAAAGTGGGTTGTGCTTTAGTGAACAAATTTGCTAAGTTATCATTGGAATGAATTTGTTGAATGTCTATATCACCACTTTGTTAAGATTATGAGAATAGAAGAGTTTTGGTGAAATATGCTTTGTTATATCTTTTTTGATGTATTCTTCTTTTAGTTGATGTATGCAAGTAGAGTTGTCTTCAAATATGACTATTGGTATTTTTTTCAAAGGTAAACCACATATATCTTGAACATGTTGGCTGATTGACCTAAACCAAACACATTCTCAAGTTGCTTCATGAATTGCCAATATTTTTGCATGATTTGAGGAGGCTGCAGCTATGGTTTGCTTTGTTAAGCGTTAAGTATAGTTGTTCCTCCACTTGTGAATAGATAACCTGTTTGTGACGTGGATCAGGAAGAAAATATGTATCTGCATATCCAACTAATTGAAATTCTATTTTATTAGAGTAAAATAAACCCTTATCAATAGATCCTTGAAGATATCTTAATATATGTTTAACATCATTTTAATGTCTTCTAGTTGGATAAGAACTAAATCTCGATAACAAGTTTACTGAAAATGGTATATCTGATATTGTATTATTAGCAAGATATATTAGTGCACTAATAGCACTAAGGTAAAGTACTTCAGGATCAAGGAGCTTTTCATTACTTTCACATGGTCGAAATGAATCTTCATCCATATCTATTGAGTTCACTACCATTGGAGTACTCAATGGGTGTGCTTTGTTCATGTAAACTTTTTTCATAAGTTTTTCAGTATAAATTGACTAATGGATGAATATACCATCCTTCAAATGTTCAATTTGTAAATCAAGAAAAAATTTTGTCTAGCCAAGATCTTTCATTTCAAATTTTCTTTTTAAATAATCTACAATTTTTGGAAATTTTCATTGATGTTTAAATCATCAACATATACTACAATAATAACAAATTTATATTCAAATCTTTTTATGAACACACATGAACATACATGGTCATTTTTGTATCCACCTTTCAATAAGTATTCATTGAGACGTTTATACCATATAAATCCAGATTGTTTTAATCCAAACAAGAATTTTTGAAGTCTTACTGAACAAATTTCTGGAGATTTATTATATGCTTTAGGAACTTTAAATCTTTCAGGGATTTTCATATAAATTTTTTTATCAATTGAGTTGTATAAATAGGGTGTAACAACATTCATTAGACGCATATCAAATTTTTCATGCACTGCCAACCTAATAAGATATCTTAACATAATTGAATCCACACAGGAGAATGTTTTCATATAGTCAAGACCAGATTTTTGTGGGAACCCTTGTGCTACTAGTCGTGCTTTATATCTTTCTAATTCATTTTTCTCATTTCGTTTGCGCACAAAAATCCACTTGTATCCCACTGGTTCTATACCTTCACGTGTTTTGACTATAAGACCAAAACTTTCACGTTTTCTAAGAAAAGTTAATTCAGCTTGAATTACGTCTTTTCATTTTGGCCAATCATCTCTCTGTCTGCATTCTTTGACAAATTTTGATTCGTGATTCTCATTTTACTTTACTAGTTCAACAGCAAATTATAAGCAAAAATATTGTCAACAACAGTATGCTTTCGGTCCCATATTTTTCTGATAATGACATAACTTATTGAGATCTCTTTATTTCAGGTACGTGAACCTTTTCAGAGGTTTTTATCAATATTTATGTCTTCGGATTCCCTTTAAATACTTGCTTTCATATTATGACCATCATGATTAATTATCTCTCTTTTTCGGGAATTTTTATCCTTAAAACCAATTGGTCTTCTACACTTTTAGCATGGATTGCTTTTATTTACACTAACAACTTATTCTTTTGAGACACTTATTCTTATTGGTGCATTTGCAGCTGAAATGTGAGATTTGGTTACTCTTTTTAGGTCAGTAAATGTATCTGACAATTGATTTACAATATTTTACATACGAATTAATTTTTGTACTTCTAGTTCACATTGTTTAGTGCAAAGATGTAAATGGGGTAATGAGAATATATTCCAAAGTAATATCTTTTTTAATTGTTTATTTTTTTCCTAATTTTGAAAAAATTGTTTCATCAAAGTGACAATAAAAAAATTCTTGCCTTAAATAAATCACCCGTTGTCGGTTCAAGGTATTTTATAATTGACGGGGATTCATAACCAACCTATATCCCCAATTTTCTTTGGGGTCTCATCTTTGAGCATTGTGGTAGAGTAATTAGAATATAAAATACATACCCAAATATCCTAAGATGAGAAATGTTTGGCTCCTGACCGCAAGTCAGTTGTAATGTAGAGGATTTAAGATAACTTATTGGTCTGATATCTATAAGTGCTGCACCATGCAAAATAGCATGCCCCATACTTAAACATGCAGTTTAGTTCTCATAAATAATGGTCTAGCTATTAACTAAAGGTGTTTAATCAATGATTCGACTAGACCATTTTGAGAGTGTACATGAGCAACAAATTTTTCTATCGTAATTCTAGTTGACACACAATAATCATTAAATGCTTGGAAACTAAATTTACCATTATTATCAAGACGTATTGTCTTTATAGAATAGTCTGAAAATGAGTTTTTAATTTAATTATTTGAACTCATAATCTCGCAAACGCCATGTTGCAAGTTGATAGAAAATAAACATGGGACCACCGTGAAGATGCATCTATTAAAATCATGAAATATTTAACAGTCCACATGGTGGGTGAATAGACCCACATATATCACCTGAATACATTTCAGAAAAGATGGTTATTCAATCCCAATTTTTTTTGTGATGGTCTTGTAATTAATTTTTCTTGAAAACAAGCAGCACATGAGAGTTCATTAAATTGAAGAATTTTGTGTACCTTTAGAAGACGACCAGATGAATTCTCGATGATTTTTTTCATCATGATTGAATCCAGATGTCCTAACTTGTCATGCCAAATTGTAAATATATTTATATTTATAAATTTTAGTTTATTATGGCATGTGATTCCACATTGTTAAGTGGTGTAGTACAAACCGAAAGAGTTAGCGAATAAATTATCTAATACATATTTTTCTCCTGATATCATAGTTGTAATATAGAGATCTTCATTATTTTTTTTCTCTTGCGGTTTTTATATAGTATCCATTTTGACGGATATCTTTAAAACATAGTAAGTTTCTATGAGACTTACTTGATAATAATGCATTATTTATAAAGAACTTGGTTCTTTTAGGTAATACCATAGTAGCTCTTCCAGAGCCTTCAATCATTTTTGCACTACCAACAATCGTACTTACATTTATTTTCTTTCTAACAAGAGACAAAATGTCTTTTATCTCTAAATATTGTATGTGTTAAAACACTATCAGCGAAACATACTTCTTCATTATTGAATTTGAGTGAAGCGTGAGAAATATCCATATCATTACGAAAATAAAAATAAATTACCATTAATGAAAAAAATACAAAAGTTTTGAAAACAAATAAAAACTATAACCAAAAGAAAGAAAAAACTAACTATGAAGAAAGAAAACATCTAAAAAAATGATAGATTTCTAATTAATATTCTTCTAAAAGAAATTTAATTCATCTAAATGAGTAACATCACTTAGATCATCAAAATGACTTGGTTTAGACTTGCATGGGTTGCTAATATCAAGGATGTCATCAAGCTCTGCAAAGATATTACGATGGATTTCAGTTCCATTTCAACACCATTAGCTTCAACTTCATCTCTTTGTATAGTCAAATTGAGCTCTTGTTTTTGTCCTTTTCTTTTGATAGATTCTTGATATAGCTTGACAAAATATTCAAAGATACAGCGTATACGCGACCAATGACCTTTTAATCCACATTGATAGTACAAATTTTTCACATTATAGCTCAAAGCATGCTTTTGATAATTGTTCCGAGGGTTACCTGAAACTGTAGGTCGATCTCGGACGAGATCTTCTGTACCGGTCGGAGCTGACGTGTCCGGCTGGTGGGTAGTGACCGGAGTTGTCGTACCCGACTTGTTGGACTAGCTGTGCTGCTGATCCTTTATCACCGGAGGATGGTGGTACCTGCAAGGGACTCCGATGCTTAAGTTAGCAAGGGTATTAAGCAGGTTTTTAATAGAATCAGAGTATGAGTTATACCTGAGTGCTCCAGTATATTTATAGTAGTGTGGAGTGACCTTTTTAGATAAGTTAGTTATCTTATCTTATCTTATCTTTGGGCGAGGTCAGCTTATCTTCAAGGGAACCGCCCTTCTCTCTGTAGGCTTTGGGCTGCCTTAGGATTTTGGGTCGTGTTCCTTGATTTTGGGCCCTTCTTTGGGCTTTCCTGTCGATTTGGCCGAGCTCTTTGAGAAGAGGTCGGATAGTCTGACCTGAAGAGGTCGGTCGCCTTGTTACTGAACATCCCGGGTCGGATAGCTCGACCCAGGGTATAAACAGTGCCCTTACTCGAGCTCGGTCTTTATTTTTGAGGTCGAGTCCTAGTTCTTAAGACTTTGATCCTTCTCTGGTAAAGCCGAACTCGAGCATCTTGTCGACTTCATCTTTGTAGCGTTCTCTTTTTGAATATGAAACGTTTTCTTTTGCTTCTTAAAAGCGCGCGCTTTTGCATTAGCGCTCTTTAGCCTTGGGAATATGCAAGGGGTTTAATATCATCATTAATTGGTTTTTAATTACCCCATTTCTCTCAGCCTCTTTATTTTGAATTTCACACCCCAAAAAACGGTTTCTCTTCTCCGTAACTTCCCCTTTCTTTCTCTCTTTCTGTTTTCTGAAATTTGCGGTTTTCGTATTTCTTCCCTGTGTCGTATTTTTGGCGATCATTAGTGCTTTCCTTGCTGTGAAAGGGCGACTCTGGATTCCATCTTCCATTTTCTACTTCTGTGAGGCTTTCTGTTCGAGAGGTGGCTCTACTCCCTGTCGCTTCTGCTCTCAGCTTTTCTTCAGGGTTTTCTCCTACTTTTCCAGGTTGGTTCTTTCTTACTTTCTTCGTCACTTGCATTGTGCCTTTTTTTACTTTAAAAAGTTTGAATCTTTTTGTATTACCGTGCATCTGCTTGCTTATTGTCGTTTATTTTTCTTCTTCTGTGATCTGCACGAACCCACTTGCTTTCTCAAAAGGTTTCTCCTTTGATGTTTTGTTGACAAATTTTGCAAAAGATAACTTCTATTTTTTTATTATTCTTGAAAAAGGTTGTGTCTTTGATGACTTCTTCTTGAGCTGTTTATTTGGTTGCTTCGTTTGTTGACTAAACTGGGACTGTGGGTCTGGAGGGTAGTTTATTCTAATGGTTTTACCCGTGGCTCATGGCCTTTTATTCAAAGTGTCATTTTAGTCGAAAGGGGTCGTTATCAAGGTGTGAGCTTGTGGGTTTTCCTGAGTCCTTGTTCTGTGCCTGCCTCCAAAGGATGCCCCTGGATCTTTGGTGTGGGTCCTGGAGTTTCTTTTTGTTGTTTATACTGCGCTGAATTATGTTGGCCGAGTTGTTTTGTCTTTCATCCGAGATATTTTTTAGTAATCCGATCTTCTTTTCTTGTTGTAGGATTAGTTGGCCTCATATCTTCTCGCAAAAATATTGTTGAGACGTCTTCCCAAGTCCCTGAGGGCATGGCTGATTGGGTGGATTCCATGGTTCTTCTGTGTGTTTCGTTGGTTGACTCTGAGTTTTGTCAGAAACTTAGGCAATTTCATAGGATTTGTGGTAATGGTGGTGATGAAAAGAACTATGAGCTTGTATCTCCAAACTCTGAGGAGAGGGTCTGTTTTTCTACCCGAATTGCTGGAGAGCGCCCCTTTTTCTATGCCTACGACTTCTTTTTTAGTCAAATGAATATCACTCTTCCTTTTACTGCTTTTGAGACCAACCTATTATGGTCCTGTAATGTAGCTCCATCCCCACTTCACCCCAATTCCTGGAGTTTTATAAAAATATTTCAGTTGTTATGTCATGAGTTCGTTATCCCTGCTTCACAATCCCTCTTCTTTTATCTCTTTGTTTTGACAAAGCCTGGGGTAGTTAAGAAGAAAGCCGCTTGGGTTTCTTTCCGAACTTCCCAGGAAAAAAGGTTTTCTCCGTGTTTGATGAATCTTTCCGTGACTTCAAGAATTACTTTTTTAGGGTCCGAGCTGTTGAAGGAGCTCGGCCCTTTTTTTTTGGATGAAAATGATGAGCCCGCCTTTCCTTTGGAATGGCAAAAGAATGTAATGGTATCTAAATATACGTGGGAGATGTTAGATGAGGCTGAGCAAGCTTTTGTGACTGTGCTGGAAGAAAACTGGGGGCAGCCTCCCCATCTCGACACAAAGAAATTTTTAGCCAACCCCTCTCTCCTCCGAGCTGAGCTGGCTAGTGGTCAATTTTTGGTTTTGATTGTTTTGTCGATTTTATCTCTTGTAAGCTCTTTCCTGATTCATAACTTGGTTTCCCGTTATTGTGTTATGTTTGCAGAGATGATTAAGAATAATGAATCCATGAAGGCCTTTAAGAGGGCAAGGAAGGCTACTGCAGCTCAAAACGTCTCGGCTAAGGCGGCTGGTACGCGGAATCGTGATTACACTTTAATTATGTAAAATTCATTGCTCTTTCTTTCCCTGGAAATGGCACCAAAAACATGATGCCAAGACCATGGTTCACAACTCCGTGTAACTAACCAGCAAGTGCACTGGGTCGTCCAAGTAATACCTTACGTGAGTAAGGGTCGAATCCCACGGAGATTGTTGGTATGAAGCAAGCTATGGTCACCTTGCAAATCTCAGTTAGGCGGATATAAATTGATAATGGTGTTTTCGAATTTAATATAATAAAATAGGGATAGAAATACTTATGTAATTCATTGGTAGGAATTTCAGATAAGCGAATGGAGATGCTTTCGTTCCTCTGAACCTCTGCTTTCCTGCTATCTTCATCCAATCAGTCTTACTCCTTTCCATGGCTGGCTTTTTGTGATACATCACCACTGTCAATGGCTACTTTCGGTCATCTCTCGGGAAAATGATCCAATGCCCTGTCACGGCACGGCTAATCGTCTGGAGGCATCACCCTTGTCAATGGCTTCACCTTATCCTCTCAGTGAAAATGGTCAACGCACCCTGTCACGGCACGACTATTCATCTGTCGGTTCTCGATCATGCTGGAATAGGATTTACTATCCTTTTGCGTCTGTCACTAACGCCTTGCAATCGCGAGTTAGGAGCTCGTCACAGTCATTCATTCATTGAATCCTACTCGGAATACCACAGACAAGGTTTAGACTTTCCGGATTCTCTTGAATGCCGCCATCATTCTAGCTTACGCCACGAAGATTCTGATTAAGAGATCTAAGAGATACTCATTCAGTTGAAGGTAGAACGAAAGTGGTTGTCAGGCACGCGTTCATAGGGAATGATGATGATTGTCACGTTCATCACATTCAGATTGAAGTACGAATGAATATCTTAGAAGCGAAATAAGATGAATTGAATAGAAAACAGTAGTACTTTGCATTAATGTTTGAGGAACAGTAGAGCTCCACACCTTAATCTATGGAGTGTAGAAACTCTACCGTGAAAATACATAAGTGAAAGGTCCAGGCATGGCCGAGATGGCCAGCCCCCAAAACGTGATCCTTAGATCAAAAGATAATACAAAGATGCCTAATACAATAGTAAAAGGTCCTATTTATAATAAACTAGCTACTAGGGTTTACATGAGTAAGTAATTGATGCATAAATCCACTTCCGGGGTCCACTTGGTGTGTGTTTGGGCTGAGCCTGAGTGTTGCATGTGCAGAGGCCATTTGTGGAGTTGAACGCCTGTTTCTGTGCCAGTTTGGGCGTTCAACTCTGGTTTTGGATCTTTTTCTGGCGCTGGACGCTAGATTTGGGCAGAAGGCTGGCGTTGAACGCCAGTTTACGTCGTCAATTCTTAACCAAAGTATGGACTATTATATATTACTGGAAAGCCCTGGATGTCTACTTTCCAACGCAATTGGAAGCGCGCCATTTCGAGTTCTGTAGCTCCAGAAAATCCACTTTGAGTGTAGGGAGGTCAGAATCCAACAGCATCAGCAGTCCTTCTTCAACCTCTGAATCTGATTTTTGCTCAAGTCCCTCAATTTCAGTCAGAGAATACCTGAAATCACAGAAAAACACACAAACTCATAGTAAAGTCCAGAAATATGAATTTAACATAAAATCTATTAAAAACATCCCTAAAAGTAACTAGATCCTACTAAAAATATACTAAAAACAATGCCAAAAAGCGTATAAATTATCCGCTCATCACAACACCAAACTTAAATTGTTGCTTGTCCCCAAGCAACTGAAAATCAAAATAGGATAAAAAAGAATAGAATATACTATAAATTCCAAACTATCATAGCTCCAATCAAATGAGCGGGACTTATAGCTTTTTGCCTCTTGAATAGTTTTGGCATCTCACTTTATCCATTGAGGTTCAGAATGATTGGCATCTATAGGAACTCAGAGTTCAGATAGTGTTATTGATTCTCCTAGTTCAGTATGATGATTCTTGAACACAGCTATTTCATGAGTCTTGGCCGTGGCCCTAAGCACTTTGTTTTCCAGTATTACCACTGGATACATAAATGCCACAGACACATAATTGGGTGAACCTTTTCAGATTGTGACTCAGCTTTGCTAAAGTCCCCAATTAGAGGTGTCCAGGGTTCTTAAGCACACTCTTTTTTTTGCTTTGGACCTTGACTTTAACCGCTCAGTCTCAAGTTTTCACTTGACACCTACACGCCACAAGCACATGGTTAGGGACAGCTTGGTTTAGTCGCTTAGACCAGGATTTTATTCCTTTAGCCCCTCCTATCCACTGATGCTCAAAGCCTTGGGATCCTTTTTATTGCCCTTGCCTTTTGGTTTTAAGGGTTATTGGCTTTTTTTTTTTTTGTGTGCAAGCTTTGTTCTTTGCTGCTTTTTCTTGCTTCAAGAATCATTTTTATGATTTTTCAGATTATCAAATAACATGTCTCTTAGTCATCATTCTTTCAAGAGCCAACATATTTAACATTCTTAAACAACAACTTCAAAAGACATATGCACTGTTCAAGCATACATTTAGAAAACAAGAAGCATTGTCACCACATCAATATAATTAAACTAAGTTCAAGGATAAATTCGAAACTCATGTACTTCTTGTTCTTTTGAATTAAAACATTTTTCATTTAAGAGAGGTGGTGGATTCATAGGACATTCATAACTTTAAGACAGAGTTACTAACTACTAATGATCATGTAATGAAGACACAAACACAGATAAGCACATAACATAGAAAACGAAAAACAGAGAAAGTAAGAGCAAGGAATGAATCCACCTTAGTGATGATGGCGTTTCAATGATGTTCTTGGGCTCTTCTATGTCTCTTCCTTGCCTTTGCGGCTTGATTCCTAGTGATTTTTTTTTTTTTGGGATTTCTATCCTCAGTTGCTTCTAATAATTATGTGGAGGGAGGTGCATCTCCTGAGGTATCTCAGGGATCTCTTGATTTGCAGCCACATGTTCTACCACTGAGCTATAGATCCTTTACATAATTGTTTTACCACACCAAACTTAGAATGTTGCTCGCCCTCGAGCAAAAGAAGAAGGAATAGATGAAGAAGAAGATGTGGAAAAAAAAAACTAGGATTATGAGGAGGTAAGGTGGAGATCCTGTGGGGTTCACAGATCCTGAGGTGATCCTGTGGGGTCCACAGATCCTGAGGTGTCAAGGCATTTACATCCCTGCACCAAATAAGGCATGTAAAATGCCCTTGCACACAACTCTGGGCGTTCAGCGCCAGGTTGGTGGCCATTTTGGGCGTTCAGCGCCCATTTGTTGCCATTTCTGGCGTTGAACGCCAGAACCATGCTTGTTCTGGGCGTTCAGCGCCAGGATGCTGCCCATTTGGGCGTTCAGCGCCAGAACCATGCTCTGTTCTGGCGTTGAACGCCAGGCAGATGCTTCCTCCAGGGTGTGATTTTTCTTCTGCTGTTTTTGATTCCGTTTTCAATTTTTTTTTGTTTATTTTGTGACTCCACATGATCATGAACAGTATTATTATTTTCGGCTGCCATCTCCTCTTCCTGTTCGAAAATTTCTGAAAGGTTATCTCTGGATTGTTGTATTTTAGCTTCTCTTAATTTTCTTTTCAGAGTCCTTTCAGGTTCTGGATCTGCTTTCACAAGAATGTTCTTATCCTTGCTCCTGCTCATATGACAAAGAAGAGGGCATAGAAAAATAATAATAATAATAGAGATCCTTTATACCACAGTATAGGGATCCTTGTGTGAGTAGAAGAAGAGAAGAAGAGGAAATTCGAACACAGATGGAAGAGGGGGTTCGAATTTAGTGAGTGATGTGAAGAAAAGATGTTAGTTCATCAATAAACAAATAGAAGAAGATGAGAGGGGGGAGTGAATTTTCGAAAGCAATTTTTGAAAAAGAGTTAGTGATTTTTAAAAATAGTTTTTGAAAAATGTTAGTAATTTTCGAAAATTAAGATTTAAAAATTAAAATAATTAATAAATAAAAAAGAAATTTTGAAAAGGGGGGAAGATATTTTCGAAAATTAGAGAGAGAGAGTTAGTTAGGTAGTTTTGAAAAAGTTAAGAAACAAACAAAAAGTTAGTTAGTTAGTTGAAACAATTTTTGAAAATTAATTTTGAAAAGATAAGAAGTTAGGAAGTTAGAAAAGATATTTTGAAAATCAAATTTTTGAAAAAGATAAGATGAGAAGATATTTTTGAAAAGATATGATAGAAATTAGTTTTGAAAAAGATTTGATTTTTAAAATCACAATTAATGACTTGATTCACAAGAAATCACAAGATATGATTCTAGAACTTAAAGTTTGAATCTTTCTTAACAAGTAAGTAACAAACATCAAATTTTTGAATCAAAACATTAATTGATTATGTTATTTTCGAAAATTATGATATAAAATAAGAAAAAGATTTTTGAAAATTAATTTTTTGAATTTTTCGAAAATAACCAAGAATTTTGAAAAAGATTTGATTTTTGAAAAAGATTTTGAAAAAGATAAGATTTTCAAATTGAAAATTTGATTTGACTCTTAAGAAACAACTTGATTTTAAAATTTTTTGAAAAAGTCAATCCAAATTTTCGAATTTGATGAGAGAAAAAGGGAAAGATATTTTTTTGATTTTTGATATTTTTATGAAAAACATGAAAATTATGCAATGCATGAAATTTTTAGATCAAAACATGTGATGCATGCAAGAATGCTATGAATGTCAACATGAACACCAAGAACACTATGAATGTCAAGATGAACATCATAGACACAATTTTGAAAAAAATTTTAATGCAAAGAAAACATGCAAGACACCAAACTCAGAATTCTTTAATGCTTAGACACTAAGAATTCAAGAATGCATATGAAAAACAACACAAAACAAAAAATCATCAAGATCAAACAAGAAGACTTACCAAGAACAACTTGAAGATCATGAAGAACACTATGAATGCATGAAATTTTCGAAAAATGCAAGATGCATATGCAAGTGACACCAAACTTATAACATGACTCAAGACTCAAACAAGAAACACAAAATATTTTTGATTTTTATGATTTTCTAAATTTTTTTGTATTTTCTTTTAATTTTTTCGAAAATTATTGTGAAAATTTAGAATAAGGATTTCAAAATCTTCAATATGAATTCCAGGAATCTTGTCATGTTAGTCTTAAAGCTCCAATCAAAGGGTCAGGCATGGCTTAATAGCCAGCCAAGCTTTAATAAAAATATGAGTGTAATTCAGACATGACAAGCCTGACATACCCTATCCAGAAGGATTGGGCATGACTCCACTGAAGTGATTAGCCAATCCCAAAGCAGTTTGGGTATGGCTTTACAGCCAGATAGGCTTCAACATGCTTCATGAAACACTAGAATTCATTCTTAAAAATTTTGAAGCCATAGAATAATTTATTTTTAAAAACATTATTTTTAGTAAAATTTTTTTTTTTTGAAAACAAGTGAGGAATTTTTGAAAGATTTTTGAAAAATTTTTGAAAACAAAACAAAAAGAAAATTACCTAATCTGAGCAACAAGATGAACCGTCAGTTGTCCATACTCGAACAATCCCCGGCAACGGCGCCAAAAACTTGGTACGCGGAATCGTGATTACACTTTAATTATGTAAAATTCATTGCTCTTTCTTTCCCTGGAAATGGCGCCAAAAACATGATGCCAAGACCATGGTTCACAACTCCGTGTAACTAACCAGCAAGTGCACTGGGTCGTCCAAGTAATACCTTACGTGAGTAAGGGTCGAATCCCACGGAAATTGTTGGTATGAAGCAAGCTATGGTCACCTTGCAAATCTCAATTAGGCGGATATAAATTGATAATGGTGTTTTCGAATTTAATATAATAAAATAGGGATAGAAATACTTATGTAATTCATTGGTAGGAATTTCAGATAAGCGAATGGAGATGCTTTCGTTCCTCTGAACCTCTGCTTTCCTGCTATCTTCATCCAATCAGTCTTACTCCTTTCCATGGCTGGCTTTTTGTGATACATCACCACTGTCAATGGCTACTTTCGGTCATCTCTCGGGAAAATGATCCAATGCCCTGTCACGGCATGGCTAATCGTCTGGAGGCATCACCCTTGTCAATGGCTTCACCTTATCCTCTCAGTGAAAATGGTCAACGCACCCTGTCACGGCACGACTATTCATCTGTCGGTTCTCGATCATGCTGGAATAGGATTTACTATCCTTTTGCGTCTGTCACTAACGCCTTGCAATCGCGAGTTAGGAGCTCGTCACAGTCATTCATTCATTGAATCCTACTCGGAATACCACAGACAAGGTTTAGACTTTCCGGATTCTCTTGAATGCCGCCATCATTCTAGCTTACACCACGAAGATTCTGATTAAGAGATCTAAGAGATACTCATTCAGTCGAAGGTAGAACGAAAGTGGTTGTCAGGCACGCGTTCATAGGGAATGATGATGATTGTCACGTTCATCACATTCAGATTGAAGTACGAATGAATATCTTAGAAGCGAAATAAGATGAATTGAATAGAAAACAGTAGTACTTTGCATTAATGTTTGAGGAACAGCAGAGCTCCACACCTTAATCTATGGAGTGTAGAAACTCTACCATGAAAATACATAAGTGAAAGGTCCAGGCATGGCCGAGATGGCCAGCCCCCAAAACGTGATCCTTAGATCAAAAGATAATCCAAAGATGCCTAATACAATAGTAAAAGGTCCTATTTATAATAAACTAGCTACTAGGGTTTACATGAGTAAGTAATTGATGCATAAATCCACTTCCGGGGCCCACTTGGTGTGTGTTTGGGCTGAGCCTGAGTGTTGCACGTGCAGAGGCCATTTGTGGAGTTGAACGCCAGTTTCTGTGCCAGTTTGGGCGTTCAACTTTGGTTTTGGATCCTTTTCTGGCGCTGGACGCCAGATTTGGGCAGAAGGCTTGCGTTGAACGCCAGTTTACGTCGTCAATTCTTGGCCAAAGTATGGACTATTATATATTGCTGGAAAGCCCTGGATGTCTACTTTCCAACTCAATTGAAAGCGTGCCATTTCGAGTTCTGTAGCTCCAGAAAATCCACTTTGAGTGCAGGGAGGTCAGAATCCAACAGCATCAGCAGTCCTTCTTCAACCTCTGAATCTGATTTTTGCTCAAGTCCCTCAATTTCAGTCAGAGAATACCTGAAATCACAGAAAAACACACAAACTCATAGTAAAGTCCAGAAATATGAATTTAACATAAAATCTATTAAAAACATCCCTAAAAGTAACTAGATCCTACTAAAAATATACTAAAAACAATGCCAAAAAGCGTATAAATTATCCGCTCATCAGCGGCCGGTGAGGGATCATCTCAGGTTCAGTCGAAGTCGGCCGTGCCGAGCTCGCCGGGGCTGAGGAAGGTAATCCCTACTCCCCGGGTTCGTTTGGTTGATCCTCCTCAAGTTTCTGTTGCTACTTCTGGTGCTCCTTGATAAACCACTATTTTATGGTTTATATTGTGTTTAATTGTGTGGTTTTATCATGATCCTTACCCACTTATTCATTAATTTAGCATGCATTTATATTTCCTTCCTGAAATTATTACATGATTGAAAACTGCTTCCTAGAGACTTTTAATTATGCATTTTAATTCTCCTTTATTCCATTTGATGCTGTGATCTGTGTGTTAAGCGTTTCAGGCTTTATAGGGCATGAATGAGTTGGAGATTAGAAAGGAAGCTAGCAAAAATGGAAGGAACACAAGAAATTGAGGAGATAACCAGCGAGAAGTAACGCGGCCGCATGGCTCATGCGACCGCGTGAAAGAGGAGAAATCGCAATGACGCGGCCGCATGGCTCACGCGACCGCGCGGACTGGAAAAGCACGAGCGACGCGGAGGCATGGACGACGCGAATGCATGGCAAGGAAAAGCGCGAATGACGCGTCCACATGGATGATGCGATCGCATGACATGCGCGATCTGCATAATCTGCAGAATTCGCTGGGGGCGATTTTGGACCCTATTTTGACCCAGTTCTCGGCCCAGAACAGCAGACTAGAGCCAGAGAACATACAGAAACCAGGGATAACATTCATTCTACACAGTTTTAGTTTTTAGATCTAATTTTACTCCTCCCCTAGGTTTTCTCTCGGAAGACATTGATAGTTCTTAGGATTTTATTTTCTCTAGCTTTTTGCATTGGGATATTGAGAAGAGTTATTACCTCATCAAGACTTCGTCATTCTAGTTCGTTTTCTTTACTTTGCTTACTCTTCCATGTTCTTTGCTTTGTTTAATTTACCATTGGAATATTTTTAGGATTATTTAATACAAGGATCACTTTTATTTTTTATTGACTATTTTAATTTTTATTTATAATGTCTTTCTTTAATTCCTTTTCATATGCTATGAATTTTACCTTTACAATGAGTGAGTAGTTCCCTAACTTGATGGGGAGTTGATTGAAAGGAACCCTTGAGTTGGAAGGTTCAAGAGAAAGATTGTAATTGGGTTATTATTGGTTTGCTCTCTAGTTCCTGACACCAATCCTCCCAAGAGTGGATTGGGACTTGTGGATAGAACAGTATTCCAACTTGTTTTACCTTCCCTTACTTAGTAAAGGATAACTAAACGAAATAACTCTCAATTGTCAATTAATCTTAAGAGTGTTCCATCAAGAATAGGGCTTCCATGTAATCAACTCCCATTCAAGGCTTTTATTTACATTATTCAATTTCATCAATTTAATTTCCTGTTTACTCAACTCAAACCTTTTCGAAAATATCTGATTAATAAAATAGCACCCCTTCCTGCAACTCGTTGGGAGACGACCTGGGATTTATACTCCCAATATTTTAAATTTCAATTTTCTGTGACACCTTTCTAAATTGAGCGGTGGATTTCTGGCGAGTTAAGAACTATACTTGCAACGCATATACTCTAATAATTTTTAATTCACCAATTTCTGCCCGTATCAATTTTTGGCGCCGTTGCCGAGGAGTTGCAATAGAGTGCTAAAGTTATTAATTAGAATTTATTTATTTGCATTTTATTTTATTTTTTTGCTACTATGAGCTGCATGTTTCTTTCGTCAAATGATGCGTTCACTTCCTGATCCGCGCTAGCTAATATTCGATCCTGAAATTGAAAGGACTATTTCACGAATAAGGCGAGCTCGGCGTCGGTTAGTCCGTCCTGAGGACGGATCTGAAATGTCAGTTGAGGAAGAAACCAGCCCCCGTTCTACTGATTCGGTTGATTCACGTGCAGAAGACATGGCAGCTAGGAGAGTTACCATCCAGGAGGAAGGAGCCCCTGATTTTAGAATACAACCGTTTCAAGCGCATCACCCAGCGGTGGCTACAGATTTTGAAATAAAGACCGCACTGCTCAATTTGATGCCCAAGTTTCATGGCTTACCTGCTCAAGAGCCTATCAAGCACCTGAGAGATTTCCAGGCAGCCTGTTCTACTGTCAGGCGAGATGGTACAAATAAAACTTCAATTCTGCTGAAAGCTTTTCCATTTTCTCTCGAGGGAAAAGCAAGAGAGTGGTACTACACTCAACCCCTAGCAAATATATCCAACTAGGATACGCTCAGAAAAGTGTTTTTGGAGAAATTCTTTCCATCTGAAGTTACTGATAAACTGAGGAAAGACATTTCCATGATTGTTCAAGATGACAACGAGACTCTCTTTGAATACTGGGAGCGCTTCAATAGTCTTCTGAAAGCATGCCCCCACCACATGATCGACAAGATAGTGTTACTCAGCTACATCACACAGGGTATGAGGCCCCAAGATAAGACCACATTGGAAAGTGCTAGCAATGGGTCTATGAAAAAGTACAAGACCACTGATGAGGCATGGCAATTGATCAGCGACTTAGCTGAATCTACTAGGAACCACAGACAGAAGCAAGGCCGTTCAAAAGCCGTTGTAGAAGTATCCTTTAGCAGAGAGACTGCTGCTCTGACTCATAGTATCTGTGAAATGACCAACTTGCTGAAGCAAATGCAATTGAATCAACAACAAGTTCAGCAATCTCAACCTCCTTCACCACAGCAAAACCAACAGTTAGTCCCACAGAGAGTCTGCGGAATCTGTGCAGATTATAGCCATTATACTGATGAGTGTCTGCAGCTCCAGCAGGAAGATAACACCGTGGCAGCCACTCATAATTTCTATGACCGCCCCAACCAAGGGTACAATCAAGGTGGCAATTACAACCAGGGATGGCAGGACAATTCTAACCAGAATTGGAGGGACAACAATAACAGAGGAGGCAGAGATAATCAGGGAAATCAGAGGTGCAATAATAACAACAACAGGTAGCAAAACCAACCTTACAGAGTACCTCACCTGAGGCAATCCCAAGGACCACAGAATACCCAACAGCAGACCTCTCAATTCACTCATCCTTCTTCATCTCCTAATGAAGAGCTACTAAAATTTTTTGAGCAAAGTCAACAGACCATGGAAAATAACATTAATGCTAGTCTGAATGGTCTGACCGCTACTTTGCAAGCTCTTGTCTCACAGATTGGATCAATGCAAAATTCCAGTAACCAACCTTCGAGCTCCACTGGAATCCCCTCTCAACCATTACCAAATCCAAAGGGAGGCATTAATGCCATCACCCTAAGGTCCGGAACCACACTGCAGAAGAGGAATCAGGAGGAGCCAAGCCCATCAGAACACGCCTCAGCTGAAGAGGTCGTAGGAATAGAAGATGTTGAAGAGGAAGAGGACATACAGGACATAACTGAAAAAGAAGAAGCCCAACCACAGGAGGAAGTACCAAGAGGCGCAGACACTGCAGAAAACACCACTCCCATTCCATTTCCACAACTTGCAAGGAAGCCCAGGAAGCAGCTGGAACCCGATCCCATAATGGTAGAAATATTCAAAAAGGTTGAGGTAACCATTCCTCTTTTTGATGTTATTCAACAAGTACCTAAATATGCAAAGTTTCTAAAAGATTTATGTATACATAAGGACAAAATTCATGAATTAGAAACTATTTTTTTAGGTAGTTTCATATCTGCTTTAATGGGAGGATTACCTGAGAAGTGTAGTGACCCAGGTCCTTGTATAGTTAGTTGTACTATTGGTGGAGTAGTAATTTATGATTGCATGTGTGATTTAGGAGCGTGTGTTAGTATAATGCCTTTGTCTATATATGATATTTTGAGGCTCCCTCCCTTAAAAAGGTCGGCAGCTCGTTTTGTATTAGCAGATAAAAGCATTATTACAGTGGCTGGAGTTGCTGAAGATGTTTTAGTGAACATTAAAGGGCTTACATTTCCCATTGATTTTTATATCTTGGAGATGCCCCATAATGACTCAGATAAGCCATCATCAATCCTACTTGGGAGACCATTCCTGAAGACATCAAAATTCAAATTTGATGCTTTTTCAGGAACATACTCTTTTGAAATAGATGGCCGCATAGTAATCTTCAATCTGAATGGAGTCATAAAGAACCCTCCAGAAGAGCATTCTATCTTCCAGTGTGATGTCATAGATGAAACTGTAGCTGCAGTTCACAAGGAAGAGTTAGAAGAGAGGCACACTGGACAAGGTCCAAGTGTGGGGATCCTCTTGACTGACAATGAGGGCACTTCGGCATTTTCACAAGTTCCAGACGATCCAGAGCCTGCCCATGATCAGAAGTTGGAATTAAAACCTCTTCCTCCACATCTCAAATATGCTTATCTCGAAGATGAGCAGAAGTTTCCAGTTATCATTGCAAGGGAACTTACTTCTCAACAAGAAGAGCAGCTACTTGATGTACTGAGGAGGCACAAGAAGGCAATTGGGTGGAGTTTGGCAGACATAGTAGGCATCAACCCTCAAGTATGTGAGCACAGAATATTTTTAGAAGAGGGAGCAAGACCTGTCCGTCAACCCCAAAGAAGATTGAATCCCACTATCTTGGAAGTTGTCAAAAAGGAAGTGACTAGACTATTGGAAGCAGGTATCATCTATCCCATTTCAGACAGTGAATGGGTTAGCCCAGTACAAGTGGTGCCCAAGAAGTCTGGAGTCACTACAGTGAAGAATGAGCATGGAGAGCTCATAGCAACTAGAGTTCAGAATGCTTGGAGAGTCTGCATTGATTACAGGCGTCTCAATCAAGCTACCCGTAAGGATCACTACCCACTTCCATTCATTGATCAAATGCTGGATCGCCTGTCAGGTAAATCACATTATTGCTTTTTAGATGGTTACACAGGTTATTTCCAGATTCATATAGCTCCTGAGGATCAGGAAAAGACCACTTTTACATGTCCTTTTGGGACTTATGCTTACAAGAGAATGCCCTTTGGCTTGTGCAATGCACCAGCTACTTTCCAAATGTGTATGATGAGTCTTTTCTATAATCTTATTGAGGACTGTATGGAGGTTTTTATGGATGATTTTAGCATTTATGGTGATTCTTTTAGCCTTTGCTTAGATGGATTATCTAGAGTATTAGATAGATGTGTTAATACAAACCTTGTATTGAATTTTAAAAAATGTCATTTTATGGTAAAACAAGGGATTGTATTAGGACATGTGGTATCTAATAATGGCATTTCTGTAGACCCAGCAAAGGTGAATGTTATTTCTAATTTACCTTACCCCTCCTCTGTGAGGAAAGTCCGTTCGTTCCTTGGCCATGCAGGTTTTTACAGGAGATTTATTAAGGACTTTAGTAAGGTAGCACTTCCCTTATCCAGATTACTACAGAAGGATATTGAGTTCGAGTTCAGTGAAGATTGCAAGCAAGCGTTTGATAAGCTGAAGGCCGCCCTGACTCAAGCCCCAATTGTGAGAGGACCAGACTGGAGCTAGCCGTTTGAAATCATGTGCGATGCTTCCAACCATGCAGTAGGAGCAGCGCTGGCTCAGCGTGAAGGTAAGGATCCTTTGGTTATTGCTTATGCGTCTAAGACTTTAGACGCTGCCCAGTCCAATTATACTACTACTGAGAAAGAGCTTCTTGCTATTGTTTTTGCTCTGGATAAATTCTGAGCTTATTTACTTGGTACTAGAGTAGTAGTGTATTCGGACCATGCGGCTTTAAAGTATCTATTATCTAAAAAGGAGTCCAAACCAAGGCTTATACGTTGGATACTACTATTACAAGAATTTGATTTAGAAATAAAGGATAGGAGTGGTAACCAAAATTTAGTGGCAGACCACTTGAGTCGCCTTGAGCACATTAAGGATGATTCTACTCCTATAGATGATAATTTTCCATTTGATAACCTTTAAGCAGTATCTGAAGTATCCCCTTGGTATGCACCTATAGCTAATTATCTAGTTAGCCGCACATTTCCTCCAAACTTTTCTAAGCATCAAAGAGACAAGCTGAAAAGCGAGTCTAAATATTATATATGGGATGACCCATATTTATGGAGATGTGGCGCTGATCAGGTAATTATACGGTGTGTGCCTCAATCAGAATTTCAGTCCATCTTAGAGGCCTGTCACTCATCTGAGAGTGGAGGACATTTTGGCCCTCAAAGAACTGCTAGAAAAATCTTGGACTGTGGATTCTGGTGGCCTACTCTTTTTAGAGACGCTGCTGAATTTTGTAAATCTTGCCCCCCATGCCAAAAATTTGGTAATATATCCAAGAGGGATGAGATGCCTCAACAATATATGCTTTTCTGTGAAATTTTTTATGTTTGGGGCATTGACTTCATGGGTCCATTTCCAAATTCTAATGGTTATTTTTATATATTGTTAGCTGTGAATTACGTTTCCGAATGGGTGGAAGTAATTCCTAACCGCACTAATGATGCTAACACTGTTGTAACAGGAGACTAACAGGACTAATGAAGAAGCATGGGATAATTCATAAAGTTGCGACAGCATACCATCCTCAGACCAATGGTCAAGACGAGGTATCAAATAGAGAGATAAAGCGTATCTTGCAGAAGATAGTAAAGCCTCATAGAAGAGACTGGAGCACCAGGCTACAAGATGCACTCTGGGCATACAGAACAGCATACAAAACACCCATTGGGATGAGTCCTTTTCGCTTAGTTTATGGAAAAGCTTGTCATCTCCCGGTGGAAATAGAGCACAAAGCCTTTTGGGCAGTCAAGGAGTGCAACATGGGAATTGAGAAAGCCGGAGCTGAAAGGAAGTTGCAACTGCAAGAACTGGAGAGCCTTCGCCTAGAAGCTTATGAGAACTCAAGACTACAGAAGGAGAAGATGAAGGCTGTACATGACCAGAACATCAAGAGGAAAGAGTTCCAACCTGGGGACTCGGTCCTCCTTTACAAATCTCGACTGAGGCTCATGCCAGGCAAGTTGAGATCAAGATGGGAAGGTCCATACAGAGTAGAGAAGGCCGAACCATACGGAGTTTATCACCTTAGCCATCCTTCGAGCTCGGAGCTTATCAAAGTTAATGAACATCGTTTAAAGCTATACCATGGCGAAAAGCGGAAGAAAGACAAGGAACTCGAGATCTTCCTCTTGGAAGATCCCCACATAGCCAAAGACTGAGCTAGTGGAGCGTCCAACTTACGGACGTTAAAGCAAAGTGCTAGGTGGGAGACAACCCACCATGGTATGATCGTTCTTTTCTCTATTTTTAGTTTTCTTATCCAATAACTCTTCTCTTTATTAGTATATTTCATGCATCTGCATTTACATACTTTTAATTAAAAAAATAAAAAATAAAAAATAAAAAAGAAAAATGCCACGCGACGCGACCGCATCAGCGACGCGTCCGCATCGCAAGGACAGGGGAGAAAAATAAAAACGAACAGAGAGTCATGCTGGAGCATGGCTAGAGGAGTGCTAGTGGCACAAATCAGCCCACGCGACCACGTGCCCCACGCGACCGCGTGCCCTGATTTTCGACGTAGAAAGGGTGCACAGCTGAAAGTTGTGCTAGAGTGGTGCTGGACTGGCGCTGGACGCGCAATCCCCCTCATGCGACCGCGTGCCCCACGCGGCCGCGTCGTACCCAATAAACTGCCCACTCACGCGATCGCATGCCCCATGCGATTGCGTCACCTAAAATTTGGCATTTAATAATTTTGAACAGAGAGTTGTGCGAGTGCGAGGCAACCCTCGCGCCACTGGCACAAACTGAGTCACGCGACCGCGTGACCGACGCAACCGCGTCCATCACCTTAAGCGCAAGTCGTGCGACCGCGTGCCCCATGCGATCGCGTCGCTTGCACCGCACAGCTCAACCTAAATTGCCAAATATCTTATCTTTCTCTTCCCCAAATCGTAATTTTTCTTTTCCCTCCTTATTTCTTCCTCCTCCCTTCTTCCTTCTATCTCACCTTTCACTCTCTCTCCCTCACCTCCATTAACAAGGTTTTATTTTCTTCTTCACCCTTTTCTTTTCTATCATTCTTCTTATTTTATGTGTTATTTTCTTTTCTTTTCTTTTTCTTTTCATTATTCATATTTTCTTTCTTTTTCTTTCCTTTTTACATGGTGTTAGAATTTTATTTGAGTCATTATTCTTCATTATATGCTTGTGGATTGTTACAAATTATTTGGCAATTGTATATTATTTTCTTTAAAGGGTTGCTTGCATGTTCACTTTAATACTTTCTATACCTTCTTCACCATGCATGCTATGTGTTTGTGAAAAATCCCGTATGGCATTATGCACTTCTCTATGTTATTCTATTATTCAATGCTTGCTTTTCACAAATTCTCTTTACTATTATATTAATTGAATTTAATTGTCAATACAAACGTGATGGTTTGCTACAAAGTGATGCTTGATCTATGCTACTCATGCCCTTTGCCGGCATGCCAATAAACACCTTGCATTCACTTGTCATCATATGCACTAACTATTTTCCATTAATGATCTTTCACATGTACTCATGAGCGTGTGTTAACATCATTTACCTTTTAATGTGCATTTATAACCATCCTTTTTTGTTCTCTTCATTGCTATATATCTCTTTGAATTCAATTTACTCTCTCTTCCCTTTTTCAGGATGGCCACCAAGAAAGGAAAAGAGAAAGCTACTCCCAAACCTCCAACAAGAAGAGGAACTAAAGGAGCACTAGTGGCAGAGCCTTCTTCAACTGCAGTCAAGCCCTCAACAAAAAGAGTTAAGAGGATCATAAAGGTTGATGAAAAGGAGAAAGCCTTTCAAGCAAAGGACACTGCGCGATTTTCCAATCGCTACTGTGAGCATATGTTCCCCATCCTGGCTGAAAGGAGTTACAACAACGAACACCTTCTTATCCTCCCGCCCAATATTGCTACTTTTGTTGAGCCGCAAATTGAACGAAGACAATAGGGTTTCCTACAGAGACAACCAAGGCAGGTCAATCTTTCTTGGGTAGTCGAGTTCTACTCTAACTTCCACCTGCCTACCCTGCAGTCTGTCTTTGTCCGTCAGAAGCAAGTCCCCATTACAGAAGAGGCTATTCAACAAGTTTTGCATCTTCCCCCTATTCCAGAAGTATTGGACGCCTTTCAAGAAGTCGCACTCAAGCGCCAGATATACCAATTTGACTGGGAAGCTGTCCTCAGAGTTATCTCACTACCTGGCAGCCGTTGGATCTACGGATACCATCATACCCGCCCTAAGGGTATATTGGCTTCAGCACTTACCTTGGAGGCTCGCGTATGGGCACAGATCATGTCCCATTATGTCTTTCCGAGCACTCACGAGTCTTCCTTCACTGCGGACATGGCCGTTCTACTATGGTGCATCCTTACAGACCAGCCTCTGAATCTACCAAGATATATCCGGAATGCCATGGGACACGTACAAATTGCGGGCAACTTACCTTTTCTCGCCTTGGTCTCAGATCTTGTCTCAGCAGCCGGAGTCTCCTACAGAGCTGGAGACACCAAAGCCATGCTCCCAGGGATGATCAGTATGTCCCTAATAGGAAATATCTCAGACTTTCAGCAGCCACTACAAGCCTTCCTACTGCTCCAGTTGAAGATATTCCTTCTTCAACACCACAAGCACCTACAACTGATGAACTACTCCAGCAGATAATCAAAAGGTTGGATCGGCAAGAACAGAAAGCGAAGTTAAGAGAGCGCCGTAACGAGCGCCGATTCAAACACCTCAAGGAGCTACTCAAGGGACACTTCAAGGACTCAGACACCCCAGACTCCACTTTCTTTACCAGCACAGGGAGCCATGATGGTCCCGACTGTGGAGATACTGCTACCAGCCCACCCCTGTTCTTGACAGATGGCACTGAGGACGGTGCAAAGCCTTAAGTGTGGGGAGGTCGGTCAGTACCTGACTTCCGGAGGTAATTTCTCTTCCCTAGCACCAATAAATTAGGATATTTAGTTAGATTTTCTTTCTTTTATAGAATAGGATAAATTTTATAGTAATAGGTTAGTTGCATGCATGCTCTACTTGATTGAAAAGACAATAAGTTTCTTCTAAGACTCTATCTTTGGAACAAAATTTCACTAATTTTTAAAAAAAAATTTTTTTTTGATAAATTTGCTTGAAGTTGTATTTGAAACATGATGTTTGAGCTAAAGAACACACAACCTGTGAGGATTTGAGCCTTTATGCATGGTTACATTATTTAACCATAATTATTTTATTCTTGTGTGTTTACTTCTCTATGATTGTAATCTATATTTTGTTTTATCTTATATGTCCAATATTTATTATATTTGTATGCTTGCATATGATTGAGGCCATTATTTGTTTAAACTCACTTATCCAAATTAAGCCTACCCTTTTCAATTACCTTTGTTAACCACTTTGAGTCTTTAAATCCCATTTGTTCTATATTTCACCACATTACTAGTCTTAAGCGGAAAAATAATTGTATATCCCAAATTGAATCTTTGGTTAGTTTAAGATAGAATTGTGTGTGCTAGTTAAGTATGGAAAATTGTGGGAACAAAAGTTATTAAGGGAATGTGTCATGATAATTTAATGGGAATTTGGATACCTACTCATGTGAAACTATAAGAATTAAAAATCTATGTGCATTGATAAGCTATGTTTATTTTTGCTTCCATATATAAAAAAAAATAATAATAATTTTTAAATAAATAAATGAATAAGGGGACAAAATTACCCCAATGCTGAATTAAGAATTCAAAGATCAATGCACATATGATAAAAAAATTTAAATAAAAAGTTGATACATGAGTATGGAATGTAAAAGGGGAATTCTGGGTAGCTAGGTATGAATTCTAAGGTTATGCAAGTTATATAGGTTGGGTTGAAGCTTGGGTTAATTAAAGATTCAATTTATAAGCTCACTTGACCATACATGTATCCCTACCTACCTTGGCCCCATTACAACCTTGAAAAGACCTCATGATGTTTGCATGGGTATATTAACTGTTGTTGATTGGTTAGGAGAAGAACAAAAGTTAGAGAGCATGATTAGAGAAGAATAGAGTGATTACCCTATACACTAGAGAGATTAGAGCGTACATACATCATCAGTGAGGGTTCAATGCTTGAATTTCCATGTTCCCTGCTTTCATGAGCTATCTTCTTGCACTTTTATCTGTCTTACTGTATAATGATAGAATTAGTGGAATTTGATTTGTAATTGTTTTGAAGAGCTTATTTACTTTTGATCAAGTGGACAGGAATCATATAGTTGCATTCATATATATAGGATTGCATTGCATTGCATGAGTTTCTGCATGTTCATACTTATTTACTTTATCTCCTTCAATTAAGTATGAGGACATGCTAATGTTTAAGTGTGGGGAGGTTGATAAACCACTATTTTATGGTTTATATTGTGTTTAATTGTGTGGTTTTATCATGATCCTTACCCACTTATTCATTAATTTAGCATGCATTTATATTTCCTTCCTAAAATTATTACATGATTGAAAACTGCTTCCTAGAGACTTTTAATTATGCATTTTAATTATCCTTTATTTCATTCGATGTCGTGATCTGTGTGTTAAGCGTTTTAGGCTTTATAGGGCATGAATGAGTTGGAGATTGGAAAGGAATCTAGCAAAAATGGAAGGAACACAAGAAATTGAGGAGATAACCAGCGAGAAGTGACGCGGCCGCATGGCTCACGCGACCGCGCGGACTGGAAAAGCACGAGCGACGCGGAGGCGTGGACGACACGAACGCATGGCAAGGAAAAGCGCGAATGACGCGTCCGCATGGATGACGCGATCGCGTGACATGCGCGATCTGCAGGATTCGCTGTGGGCAATTTTGGACCCTATTTTGACCCAGTTCTTGGCCTAGAACAGCAGACTAGAGCCAGAGAACATGCAAAAACCAGGGATAACATTCATTCTACACAGTTTTAATTTTTAGATCTAGTTTTACTCCTCCCCTAGGTTTTCTCTCGGAAGACATTGATAGTTCTTAGGATTTTATTTTCTCTAGCTTTTTGCATTGGGATATTGAGAAGAGTTATTACCTCATCAAGACTTCATCATTCTAGTTCGTTTTCTTTACTTGGCTTACTCTTCCATGTTCTTTGCCTTGTTTAATTTTACCATTGGAATATTTTTAGGATTATTTAATACAAGGATAACTTTTATTTTTTATTGACTATTTTAATTTTTATTTATAATGTCTTTCTTTAATTCCTTTTCATATGCTATGAATTTTACCTTTACAATGAGTGAGTAGTTCCCTAACTTGATGGGGAGTTGATTGAAAGGAACCCTTGAGTTGAAAGGTTCAAGAGAAAGATTGTAATTGGGTTATTGTTGGTTTGCTCTCTAGTTCCTGACACCAATCCTCCCAAGAGTGGATTGGGACTTGTGGATAGAACAGTATTCCAACTTGTTTTACCTTCCCTTACTTAGTAAAGGATAACTAAACGAAATAACTCTCAATTGTCAATTAATCTTAAGAGTGTTTCATCAAGAATAGGGCTTCCATGTAATCAACTCCCAGTCAAGGCTTTTATTTATATTATTCAATTTCATCAATTTAATTTCCTGTTTACTCAACTCAAACCTTTTCGAAAACATCTGATTAATAAAATAGCACCCCTTCCTACAACTCGTTGGGAGACGACCTGGGATTCATACTCCTAATATTTTAAATTTCAATTTTCTGTGACACCTTTCTAAATTGAGCGGTGGATTTCTGGCGAGTTAAGAACTATACTTGCAACGCATATATTCTAATAATTTTTAATTCACCAATTTCTGCCCGCATCACTCCTCCAAAGAAAAAACAAAGAACAACTGAGCCTTTCAACCTTGATGCCTCTGACTTTGACGCGGTTGAGTTTGTCGATCAGCAGATTGGTCCTTACGGTACCATTCCTACCGACGATGTCTCTCTCCTTCGCCACTTGGATTTTATTACTCGGAGTAGCGTCAAGATGGCACATATGGGAGCTGCCATGTACCGAACTGCCCAAGACCTCCCTCTTCATGCTACCAAAGCTTTTATGGAGGAGGCTAAGCAAGAGTTCGACCGTATGAAGGGTTTGAAGGAGGAGCTCCAAGTGAAAGTGACCAAGCTGGAGAAGGAGTTGGAGACCGAAAAGGCTAGTTCTGTTGCCTTGGCGGCTTCTGTGAGGTTGGCTGAAGATATAGCATTGAGGCACAAGGATAGCTATGTCACGGCTTACAGGGTAGTGATGCGTCTCAGGGAGGAATTGGAGTCTGCCCGGGTTGATTATGCCGAGCTCCAGGGTCACCTTGTAGGCAATGTAAATGCTGCTTTTGAGAACCTGAAGGAGCAAGTTTGAGTTCTTGCTCCCGAGGTCGACCTTACTCTCTTCAGCCTGGACAATGTTGTAAAGGATAGCAAGATTGTCTCTGATGACCCTGATGACGATGATGTTAAACCTCCCTCTGTGCTTGCTACCAAAGCCTCTGTGGTGCCGACTTCTTCAGCTCCTTCATTTGAGGCTGGTCATCCCGTGTCAGAACCTGACTGTCCAATCTTGAATCGGGATGATGGGAATGTGGATGCTGTGTCCATTCAGACTCGCCCTCCTTCACCTCGTGCTACCGAGAAGCCTTCGGATCTTCCCTGATTATGTAAATGTTTGGTGTAGATAGCCCGGCCTATGGGCTTTTAAACTTTCTTTTGTAATGTTTGCTGACTGTTGACACTCTTTTAGTTGCTTGTTTAGCAACTTTATTTTGAAAAACAAAATAGCTTCCAAGTTCTTGGGGCTGATTTGGGTAGCCTCTTGAGCTTGTTCTTATTATAACTCCATGCTTTTAATATCATGTCGATTTTTATCTATCTTGGTACCTTTTTTAGGTTTTTGGTAGTGTTAGAGCCTTGTTGCTCGACCTCTTTGGATTGCCTTTGCATTTCATACTTGTGGCTTTGATTCCTTTGAGGTTGTGGATGTTATGTCAGCTTCTGAAGTTATTTCTAGTAATCTTGTTTTGTTTGGACCTTTTGTGAGGTCTCTGCTAGGAATTACTTTTTATAACGTTAGGTTTTTTGGGAGGCCGACTTCGTTGTGTCGGGTCCTTCTAAGTTATTTTTGTAATCCTCTTTCTTGGACCTTGTTCAGGTCTCTTTCAGGAATTACTTTTATAACTTTTATGTTTTGGGCCGACTTCATCACGTTCTAAGTTATTTTTTGTAATCCTCTTTCTTGGACCTTGTTCAGGTCTCTTTCAAGAATTACTTCTATAACTTTTATGTTTTGGGCCGACTTCATCATGTCGGGCCCTTCTAAGTTATTTTTTATAATTCTCTTTCTTGGACCTTGTTCAGGTCTCTTTCAGGGATTACTTCTATAACTTTTATGTTTTGGGTCGACTTCATCATGTCAGGCCCTTCTAAGTTATTTTTTGTAATCCTCTTTCTTGGACCTTGTTCAGGTCTCTTTCAGGGATTACTTCTATAACTTTTATGTTTTGGGCCGACTTCGTCATGTCGGGCCCTTCTAAGTTATTTTTGTAATCCTCTTTCTTGGACCTTGTTCAGGTCTCTTTCAAGGATTACTTCTATAACTTTTATGTTTTGGGCCGACTTCATCACGTCGGGCCCTTCTAAGTTATTTTTTGTAATCATCTTTCTTGGATCTTGTTCAGGTCTCTTTCAGAAATTACTTCTATAACTTTTATGTTATGGGCCGACTTCATCATGTCAGGCCCTTCTAAGTTATTTTTGTAATCCTCTTTCTTGGACCTTGTTCAGGTCTCTTTCAGGGATTACTTCTATAACTTTTATGTTTTGGGCCAACTTCGTCATGTCGGGCCCTTCTAAGTTATAGTAATCCTCTTTTATAGGGTTGGCCAGACCTCTTTCCAGGGATTTACTTATAACTTTGGTTATTGTGACTGATCCAACTTCTTTACGTCGGTCAGTCTTTAAGTTATTTTTTAGCAATCCATTTTATTAAGACCTCGTCAGGTCTTTTCTATGGATCACTTTCGATAACTTCTTGTATTATTCTGTTTTCATCTTTGCCAATTTGTAGAAATTGGGTTTAATCCACGTTTGGTCGACCTTTTAATGAATTTGGTTTTCATCTCTGTTGGTCTTTATCGTGATCGTGCAATGAATTTGATTTTCACTTTCTACCGATCTGTAGCTTTATAATCGAACAATGAATGTTTCAGATTAATGCAGCTCTTGAATTTGTAGAAGATCTAAATAGATTTTATCAAAATAAAATACAAATATATACATGTGGAAGCTTTATCCCTCTAAGTTGGGCAATTTATAGGTCTTGGCTTGGCGCCTCATTAAAAAACCTTTTCACGAAAAAGAGTGCGCCTTATCCTAAGATCCTTTATCATCCCTAACTATAGTACCTTCTTAGGTTGCAGGCGTGCCATGACCTAGGAAACTCTCGCCCATCGAGTTCGGACAGTCTGTAGTAGCCCTTTCCAAGTACTTCTATAACTCGGTAGGGTCCTTTCCAGTTTGCTGCCAGCTTTCCTTCTCCAGGTCGAGTCGTTCCGATATTATTTCGGATTAGGATGAGGTCGTTCTCAGAAAAACCTCGTAGCACTACCCTTTGATTATATCTCGAAGCCATTCGACGTTTTAATGCCTCTTTCCTGATCCGAACTCTTTCTTGGACTTCTAGAAGTAGGTCGAGTTCTTCCCTTTGAAGTTGAGAGTTGGCTTCTTCATTATAGTGGATCACTCTAGGCGATCCTTCTTCAATCTCCACTGGGATCATTGCCTCCGTTCTGTACGCTAATCGAAAGAGTGATTCCTTTGTGGTGGAATGTGGCGTTGTTCGATATGCCCATAGGACTTGTAGGAGCTCCTCAGTCCAGGCTCCCTTTGTGTCCTATAATCTCCGATCCGTTTCAGCCCAGCCAATATGACTTTGTTGACAGCTTCGGCTTGTCCATTAGCTTGGGGATGTTCTACGGAGATGAATTGTTGTTTTATGTTTAAGTCAGCCACTAACTTTCTGAAGCCTGCATCTGTGAATTTGGTGCCATTGTCTGTGGTGATAGAGTATGGAACCCCGAACCTTGTGACAATATTTCTATATAGGAATTTTTGACTTCTTTGAGCAGTGGCATTAGCTAGGGGTTCTGCCTCGATCTACTTTGTGAAATAGTCTACCCCTACTATGAGGAATTTGACTTGTCCCAATCCCTGAGGGAAGGGTCCGAGAAGGTCGAGTCCCCATTTTACGAATGGCCAAGGTGAGGTCACGCTGATGAGTTCCTCTGGCGGGGCAATGTGAAAGTTGGCATGTTTTTGACATGGTGGACATGTCTTTACAAATTCTGTGGCTTCCTTTTGTAGAGTTGGCCAATAAAATTCTGCTCGGAGTACTTTTTTGGTAAGTACTTGCGCTCCGAGATGGTTGCCACAAATGCTACTGTGTATTTCTTCTAGAACTTCCTTGTGTTGGAAGTCGGCACACATTTTAACAATGGTATTGAAGTCCCTCTTTTGTATAGAGTATTATTTATGATAGTGTAGTATTGTGCCTCCCATTTTAACCTCTTTGCCTCCTTTTCATCTGTGGGGAGTGTTTCTGTTTTGAGGTAGTTAATTATGGGAGTCATCCATCCTCGATCCTGACCTGTTATGGCTAGGATTTTTTCTTCTTCCGAGATTGACGGGTTCTGCAGCATTTCTTGGATGAGGCTTCTATTGTTGCCCCCTGGTTTGGTGCTGGCTAGTTTTGAGAGTGCGTCAGCTCGGGCATTCTGTTCTCGGGATATGTGGCGGACTTCATATTCTCCGAGTTGTCTGAGCTATTCCCTAGTTTTTTCCAAGTACTTTTTCATGGTGGGATCTTTGGCTTGGTAGCTCCCTGCTATTTGTGAAGTGACTACTTGCGAGTCGCTGAAGATGATAAGCTTTTGAGCTCCAACCTCCCTAGCCAGCTTCAAACCAGCTAGAAGTGCCTCATATTCTGCTTGGTTGTTTGAGGCAGGGAACCCGAATTTGAGGGAGAATTCGATTTGGGTTCCTTGGTCGCTTTCAATTATCACACCCGTGCCGCTTCCAGTTTTATTTGAGGAACCGTCCACGTAGAGATTCCATTCTGTGGGGAGTTCTGGGGTGTCTGTAAATTCTGCGATGAAGTCGGCCAGGTATTGTGATTTGATGGCTGTCCGAGCTTCGTATTGAAGATCAAATTCGGACAACTCGACTGCCCATTGCAAGATTCTTCCTGCTAGGTCTGTTTTCTACAAAATCCCTTTTATAGGCTGGTTGGTCCGAACCCTAATGGTGTGAGCTTGGAAGTATGGACGAAGTCGTCGAGATGTTAGTATGAGGGAGTAGGCAAATTTTTCTATTTTTTGGTAGTTCAGCTCGGATCCTTGTAATGCTTTACTGGTGAAGTATACGGGTTGTTGCCCACTGTCATCTTCTCGAACTAGTGCTGAGGCTACTGCCCGACTTCCTACTGCGAGGTACAATATGAGTGGTTCTCCTTCCCGTAGCCGAGTTAGGATAGGTGGTTGTCCCAGGAATATTTTGAAATCTTGGAAGGCTTGCTCGCACTCCGTTGTCCATTCGAACTTCTTTCCCTTCCTTAGAGTGGCGTAGAAGGGGAGAGATCTTATTGCCAATCTGGCTAGAAATCTGGACAAGGCTGCCAACCTCCCGTTGAGTTGTTGTACCTCTTTGACACAAGTCGGGTTCTTCATGTCGAGTATGGCCCAGCATTTATCCGGATTTGCCTCGATTCCTCTTTGTATGAGTATAAAACCCAAGAATTTGCCAGCTTCTATTGCGAATGTGCATTTTGCAGGATTGAGTCGCATGCTATGTCTTCTTATAGTGTCGAATACTTGGGTCAGGTCGGACAATAACGTCTCTTCACTTTGTGTCTTTATTAACATGTCGTCCACATAGACTTCCATGATTTTTCCGATGTGATCCGTAAAGATCTTATTCATTAATCTCTGATAAGTAGCTCCCGCATTTTTAAGACCAAAAGGCATGACGATGTAGCAGTAGTTTGCTTTTGGGGTTAAGAATGAAGTTTTTTCTTGGTCGGGCGGATACATTAGAATTTGGTTGTATCCCGAATATGCGTCCATAAACGAAAGGTATTTATATCCGGAGGAGGCATTTACCAGAGCGTCAATACTTGGGAGTGGATAAGGATCTTTTGGGTAGGATTTGTTGAGATCAGTGTAGTCGGTGCACATTCGCCACTTTCCATTTGATTTTTTCACCAAGACGACGTTAGCTAGCCATAGTGGATATTTGACTTCTGCCTCCAGTAGAGCTTGTACCTGCTCTTCCACAGCTTGGGATCGTTCTGGCCCGAGCTTTCTTCGCCTCTGTTGTACTGGCCGAGATCCTGGGTAGACCGCCAACTTGTGGCACATTAATTTGGGGTCTATGCCTGGCATGTCTGCAACTTTCCATGCAAAGAGGTCGACATTATCTCATAAGAACTGTACGAGTGATTCTTTTATGTCTCCTTTTAGGATCGTACCAATATTGTTGTTTTATCCGGGATATCTCTAATCTGGACTTTCTCTACTTCACCTTCGGGTTGTGGGCATAGTTCTTCCTGCCTCTGAACTCCACCGAGTTCGATTGTGTGGAATTCTTCTCTTCTGCCTCTGAGGTTTAGACTTTCGTTGTAACAGCGGTGCGCCGTCTTCTGGTCTGTTTTTATTGTAGCTACCCCTTCCGCGGTTGAGAATTTCATGCATAGATGTGGAGTCGAGACTATTGCGCCGAGCTAATTCAATGTGGTTCGACCTATTAAGGCGTTGCAGGCAGAACTCACGTCGACCACGATGTAGTCTATCTTGAGTGTTCTTGACTGGTTTCCTTTTCCGAAGGTTGTATGTAGTAAGATGTATCCAAGTGGTTACACTGGGGCGTCTCCCAGTCCGAACAGGCTGTTCGGATATGCTCTAAGTTCTTTTTCTTCCAGGCCGAGCTTATCGAAGGCAGTTTTGAACAAGATGTCGGCGGAGCTCCCTTGGTCTATCAGTGTGCGGTGGAGATTTGCGTTTGCCAGTATAATGGTGATGACCATGGGATCGTCGTGTCTTGAGATGATACCGGATGCGTCTTCTTTGGTGAAAGTAATTGCAGGGATGTCGAGTGCTTCCTCCTTTCCCTCAACATGATATACTTCTTTAAGATATCTTTTGCGAGATGATTTGGAGATTCCTCCTCCTACAAACCCTCCGTGTATCATATGGACGTGTCTTTCTGGTGTACGAGGTGATCACTCGGTTCGTCCGACATCTTCGTCCCTTCTTCTTTTTCTTTGCTCATCGTCCCGGGTGGCCAGATACCGATCTAATTTCCCTTCTCTTACTAGTTTTTCTATGACATTCTTTAAGTCAAAACACTCGTTGGTAGCATGCCCGCTGATTCGATGGTATTCACAATATTCAGTCCGATTTCTTCCTCCTTTTTTGCCTTTGAGTGGTAGAGCTGGGGGTATTTTTTTAGTGTGGCATACTTCTCTGTAGACATCCACAAGGGACACCCGAAGAGGGGTGTAATTGTGATACTTTTTGATTTTTTCCCCATGTCAATCTTCTTTCTTTTTGGACTCTTTATCCTTGTCTCAGGAGGGATAGGTGAATCCGGATTTTGAGGTCTCCCTTAGTCGAGAGTTTTCCTCTATGTTGGTGTACTTCTCTGCTCGTTCTTGCACTTCGTTCAGAGATGTGGGGTGTTTTTTCGATATAGATTGACTAAAAGGTCCCTCTTGCAGGCCATTGATGAGGCCCATAATGGCGGCCTCTGTGGTAGGCTTTATATGTCCAGGCATGTTTTGTTGAATCTTTCCATGTAGTTGCGAAGACTTTCCCGATCTCCTTGCTTGATTTCTAATAGACTTGGGGCGTGTTTAGCCTTATCTTTTTGGATGGAGAATCTGGCCAGAAACTTCTTGGCTAAGTCATCGAAGCTTGAGATGGACCTAGGAGGTAGATTGTCGAACCATTTAATTGTTGTCTTTGTTAAAGTAGTTGGAAAGGCTTTGCAGCGAACTGCATCTGAGGCATTGGTGAGGTACATTCTACTTCTAAAATTGCTGAGATGATGGCGGGGATCTGTAGTGCCATCGTACAAAGTTATATCTGGGAGTTTAAAGTCTTTTGGGATTTTGGTCTTCATGATCTCCTTGGTAAATGGATCTTGGTCCTTGCGGGAGCTATCCTCATGAGAGGATCGATTAGTTTTGGCCTTGAGATCGGCTTCGATTTTTAGGAGTTTGTCCTCCAATTCCCGGCGTCGTCTTATTTCCCTTTGTAGGTTTTTCTCAGCTTCTCGTTGATGCTCTGCCTCTTTTTCGAGTTGCTTTAAGCGATCTTGAAGTGCCTCCATGGCTCCCAAAGTTGATGAATCGTTGTTTTTGTTAGGTTGAGGAGTATCTTTTGGTGTAGTGTCCGCGTTCTTATACGGCGTTCTATTTTTCAGATCCAAATCGTGGTCGTTGTCATGGTCGTCCGCCATGGTGATGGGATGACTTCCAGGTCCCCGGCAACGGCGCCAATGTTCCGAGGGTTACCTGAAATTGTAGGTCGATCTTGGACGAGATCTTCTGTACCGGTCGGAGCTGACGTGTCCGGCTGGTGGGTAGTGACTGGAGCTGTCGTACCCGACTTGTTGGACTGGCTGTGCTACTGATCCTTTATCACCGGAGGGTGGTGGTACCTGCAAGGGACTTCGATGCTTAAGTTAGCAAGGGTATTAAGCAGGTTTTTAGTAGAATCAGAGTATGAGTTATACTTGGGTGCTCTAGTGTATTTATAGTAGTGTGAAGTGACCTTTTTAGATAAGATAAGTTAGTTATCTTATCTTATCTTATCTTATCTTATCTTATCTTATCTTATCTTTGGGCGAGGTCAGCTTATCTTCAAAGGAACCGCCCTTCTCTCTGTAGGCTTTGGGCTGCCTTAGGATTTTGGGTCGTGTTCCTTGATTTTGGGCCCTTCTTTGGGCTTTCCTGTCGATTTGGCCGAGCTCTTTGAGAAGAGGTCGGATAGTCTGACCTGAAGAGGTCGATCGCCTTGTTACTGAACATCCCGGATCGGATAGCTCGACCCAAGGTATGAATAATAATTATTCCACTTTTGGTTATGAATATAAACCCTGTTGTTCCATTTTTCACGTCTACATCCACAATTTTGACAATTATTCTGATTATGGTTTCTTTTATGTTCACGAGATGCCACATTCACTTCAGAAAAAGCGGTTGGGCCAGTTAAACGGGCTTCATAATTTTTTATTAATAATTTATTATTTTGTTCTGCTAATTAGAGACAACCTATTAGGTCAGAATACCTTTTGAAACCATTTTTACGATACTATTGTTGTGACAACACGTTGGAAGCGTGAAACATAGAAAAAGTTTTTTCTATTAAGTCCTCATCAGTGACTTTTTGGTCATACAATTTCAGTTGAAAACTTATTTTAAAAAGTGCAGAATTATTCACAGAATGTTTTGAAATCTTGCAGCCTTAAATGTGTTCACTCATAACGATCTTTAGGCAATAATACAGTCTTTTGGTGTTTATACCTATTTTCAAATTTGTCCATAATTCTTGTAGATTTTTAACAGTCAAGTATTTTACTTTCAACCCTTCATGAAGGTGATGACGTAGAAAAATAAGTGCCTTAGCTTTATCTTCACTTAAAGATTTTAGTTCTTTATTTATGGTATACTCAAGCTTTTTGGATACCAAATGAATTTCAGCATCAAGTGTTCATTCTAAATAATTTTTGCCCGTTAAATCAAGAATGACAAATTCAAGCTTTTGCAAATTTGACATGATAAATCTATTAACAAAAATAAATAAAAACAAGTAAATAATTAAGAATAATAATATTAATAATGCATATAAAAAATGAATAAAAGAGAAAGAAAAATAAATCAATTTACTTCACAAAATTAATAAAGTATATATTATCTATTTTAAAATAATATAAATAATTTAAATGAATTACCAAAGTTATACATTCATTACAGAAAATATAGAATTATTTATCATTTACTTCAGGAGAATGATTATGTACATGATTTAATTATCATTCACTTCGAAAAATAATTATGTACATGATTAATTATCACTCCCTTCAAAGAATAATATTAATATTAAAATAATTATTATATAAAAGAAAAATAAATAATCTAAAATAAATAAAATAAATAGTATTAATAAAAGAAAAAGATAAGGACAAAAAAACTGATTATAAAATAAACAGAAACGACGATAAATATAAATTATAAGTAATAAAAAATGATTAAATGACGTGCTTTCAATGCTTTGCCGAATTTTTAAAGAATTACAAACAAAACAATTATTAATGAATGAATTACATAGCAAAAGAAATAAGAAAAAGAAAGATGGATTGCTTGCATTGCATAGCATAAAAAAGATTAGTCATCAATGTGTATAACAATAATAGCCCCAAAGACAACTACATATTGAATTGATAGTTTAGATGATCACATGCTGTGAGAGAGATGTTGGTAAAAAAATTAAAAAGAATAAAGTGGATAGAAGAATAAAGTGGCTATTAGAAAAAAAGATAATTATTTAGTCTTAGAGTAGAATTCGTGCTGATAACGTGTTATAAAAATAAAGATTAAGATTTGAGATCAAAGAGAAGAGAAAAGAGAATAGAGAGAATAGTAGAAGACTTTATTAATAATTGTGTTATACACAAAATATCACAAGAAAGTTGTTTATAACTAAGGGTCTAATTCTTAGTTGATTCAATTAAATTACATTTATAACTGAGTCTATCTACTTAAATTTTAAATTATGATTACAGTTTAAGATATCTATAATAAATATATTTATAACATAAGAGTATTTTTAATTTTTTTTACAAACATTTAAAACAAAAAGTATAGTTAAAAAAGAATAGATTATATTGAATAAAAACACACATAAATCTTTATATTGAATACAAATATAAATAAATCTTTATATTTTTTGTCAATTATTATCGAATTCACTCTTTTTTTTAGATATTTTTTTATTTTATCGAGGTTTTGAATTAAAAAAACACAAAAAAATGTACTAACATAAAAAAATTAGTTGAATGACAAAAATAATCATATTCCTATCAAATTAAAAAATACATCATCATAAAAATTTAAAAAAAAAAACTTAAAAGATATTGAAGATAGAAAGATAAAAATGAAAAAAATTTGAAATAAAAAAAAGTTAAATATAACAAAAAAAATTAGAACTCAAATTTCACACAATTTAATATTTAAATTTAATTTATAAAAATAAAATAATAAAGTTTTCAAGCACATAAAAATAAAGTTTTAAAAAGTTCTTTTATCTTTGAATAAAAAGAAGAGATAGTAATTTTAACTCAGCTGAGTCATTAAATAAATAATATATCTCTTTTTTTTTTTTTTTTGTGTGTGTGTGTGTGTGTTTTGATTATCAAAGTGGGAAGTCACTGGATTTGGGGAATTAGAAGCACTTTCATTAATTCATGGGTCGGTGTGGGGTGATATACTGATATCACATATTCACATGCAGAGCCCAATGTGAACATGAATTTTAGTGGCAGAGAGTAACACCCATGTGCCACACGTGATATTATGGTATCTATCTAACTATCTTACTTTTTGTAGTGTTTTAGTATTAGTCACATTTCACACATTGGTCGGAATTATAGTATATGACAAAATTAGTCATGGTTAATCAATTCAAATATAATATTTAAAGGTCTAAAATATTCTTAAACTCATTAGCTATATCTCTTTGTTCTTAAATTTCATGACTTGAATAGTAATTCAAATTCCAACTTAGAATCATGTTTTATAAGAGTTTAAATGTAGTAATAATATAAAATATTTTACAGAGTCGTTTAATTATATTTTTTGGGTAGTTATTTATGTAATTAATATAAAAAATAATTATTTTTATTAATATGATATTACATAATTAAATACACGTATAAAATTATTTTTTTCTGATAATGTATTAAAATTAAATTTTTTATATAAATGAGAATTTACCTATATGTATATTTTCCCTTATTTTATTTTACTTTTTGGTTTTACAAGGAAAATAAGACTTTCTAAGTATCGAATAGCATTAAAGCATAGTTAAACTTGAAGATTTTTATTTTCTTATCTTTAACAACATTTTTTAGTACTAATAAGTATCCTTAAATTATTTGAAAATATTTTTTATATAAAAAATAATTTATTTTTACCCTTTTTTCTTGGATTGACATTTACCTTCACCTCTTTTGTTTTTAACTTTAATCCAGAGACCGTTAGTTTTACCTTAACAATAATAATTAAGGGCAATTGTGTGGTATAGCCGTATGGTTTTGGTCGGAGTAATAATGATAATGTGATTTGTGTGGGATCTATGACTCGATTTCTTGGACTAGCTAGTACTCTAGTGGGAAATTTCAATTGTGGTAGTAGTACTAATTTTCATTGAAAGTTGATTGACTAATTGGATTAGCCTTGACCCACAATAAAGAATTTATTTGTTTGTTTGTTTTTTTTTTTTTTGAACAAGAAGAGTTCAGCACACTAAAGTGGAGCAACTAGAAAATAAAGACAATAATGAAAACAAGAACATAAAACACGGTACAAAGAATTTAATCCGTTGTCATCTTCGACATTGCCATCAACAACCAAACGGATCAACCCCGCACCATTCCCTGTAACTCAAAAACGACCTATTCTTAATAACATCAACTCCTGTCACCGAGTTCTGAAAAATTCTGCGATTCCGTTCCAGCCAAATGTTCCAGATAACTGCAAAGAATCCTATGAACCATTTCTTTAATTCAGAGTTACCACCAGGCACTTCGGTCCAACTCTGAAACAGCTCTTTGACCGTCCCTGAAACTGTCCAAGCTTTATCAGCACTTGTCAACCACGCACACCACACCTGCCATGTAAACTCACAGCCAAGAAACAGATGATGCACAAATTCTATTTTCTTTTTACACAAAACACAAATGTTATCATTATGATGTATAATTCCTAGTCTACTCAATCTTTCTTTAGTATTGTCTCTGCCTACTAAGTCGAACCATGCAAACATTTCGACTCTTGGAGGGACCAATCCTCTCCATATGGTACTAATGAAGCTGTAGCTTGTGATGTCCTCCGAAAGAGTCTCTTTCTGCAACACCTGCATAAAAGAATTAGTAGAAAAAACACCAGTCCTGTTAAATTTCCATATAATTGTATCCTCTCTATCAGATGCTAGTCTGACTAGCCGTAATCTGTCATGAAGTTGATTGAGTAACTCTAGCTCCCATTGGAATAATTCTCTCCTCCACTGAAAGTTCCATATCCAGTCTAACCCATCCTAGAATCCACAGTCTCCTATGATAGATCCTTGTTGATTTGAAACAGAGAAGAATCTCGGAAAACTACCTTTCAAAGAGCCACTTTGTAACCAATTATCCTGCCAGAATCTAATACGTCTGCCATTTCCCAACTCCATAGACAAATCACTGATCATCATATCTCGTACTTCTTGTTCTCTAATATTAAGTTGGCAAATATCTTTCCATGAGCCACCTCTTGACGGTAAAGGCTGTTTTGACAACATTACAGATGGGTTCAGCTGATTACAAGAACAGACAACCTTCTTCCACAACGGGCAATCTTCCTTTGAAAAACGCCACCACCACTTGAAGAGAAGCGACACATTTCTAATTAAAGCATCCCCCACTCCTAAACTGCCCAACTTTTTCGGAGCTTGCACCAATTCCCATTTCACAAGAGGTATACCATTATTCCCATCTTCTTTACTCCATAAAAACCTTCTTTGTAACCCTATAATCCTTTTTGCAAACGCCTTTGGCATTTTATACAAGCTTAAGTAGTATACTGGCAAGCTATTAAGAACAGATTTTATGAGAACCAACTTACCAGCTTTATTGAGAGACTTCGCTTTCCATAGGCTCAGCTTATCTTCCACCTTGTCAATGATTGGTTTCCAGGTTTTCACCAACCGAGGATTTGCACCTAGAGGAATTCCCAAGTATCTGATAGGTAAAGTAGCTTCAGCACATCCCATCAAACCACACATATTTGTCACCCATTCCTTCTCACGGTTAACCGAAATCAAGCTTGACTTATCAAAGTTAATGCTCAGGCCAGACATAAGCTCGAAACAACGCAGAAGTCTCTTATAGTTCACTAGTGTCTCTGTTTCCTGTGGGAAAAATAATATGGTGTCATCTGCAAATTGGATATGCAACAACTCTATGTTGTCACTCCCCACCAACTATGGAGAAATGCGACCATTCCTGACTGCCTCACCCACCATCTTGTGCAAGACATCAACGACAAGAACGAACAGAAAAGGAGAAAGAGGATCTCCTTGTCTCAGACATCTCTCCATCTTGAACGGCTTGGATGGTGACCCATTAATCAACACTGACATAGATGCTGTAGTCACACATTCCTTCACCCATGTCCTCCATCTAAGACCAAAACCCATCTTTTGTAGCACAATATCCACAAAGCTCCATCTCACCCTGTTGTATACTTTCTGAAAGTCCAATTTGATAATTGCCGCCTGCTTCTTGTGCAATTTTAGCCAATGGACCGTCTCACAAGCAATGAGAGCACCATCGTGTATTTTGTGACCTTTTACAAACGCAGACTGAGTCTCTCCCACTAAGCCTGGCATCATAGGACTCATCCGTCTCACCAGTACTTTGGATATCACCTTATAGACACACCCAACCATGCTAATCGGTCTTAGGTTTTTGATTTCCTTAGCTCCCACAAATTTTGGAACTAACGCTACCCATGTTACATTAGCGTCTATTGGTAGGTTTGCACTTCGGAAGAATCCCAACACAGCTGTAATAAATTCTCCACCAATCTCATCCCAACATTTCTTAATGAAGTTCATATTGTATCCATCACTACCCGGCGCTTTGCTAGACTCACAATCCCAAACTGCCTCTCGTATCTCCTCTGGTGATGGCATCACTTCTAACAATGCTGCATCTTCGTCATCAATCTGTTTTACCAACCCATCCCGGATCCCAATCCTAGGAGCAAATTCCTGCCGATACAGATCTTTATAAAATCCTGTAATATCAAGCTTTATTCTGGCCTGGTTCCTCACTAATCTTTCATTAATTACTAGAGAATTGATTCTGTTGTTCCTCCTTCTAGCCGACGCCAGGTTATGAAAGTATCTAGTGTTCTTGTCCATATCTCTAGCATATTGAGAGCGAGACATTTGCTTCCAATGAATCTCCTTTCTAGCATACCACTTTGCACAACAAGTCACAAGAGCCTTCCGTCTGGCCTCTACTGTTCCGTCATAGCTACCAGCACTAGCCATATCATCAATCTTCTTAATCTCCTCCTCAAACTTCTTTATCCTGTCATCCATGCCGCAAAAATTGTGCTTATGCCATCTCCTCAGCAGTATCGTCAAGGCCTTCAGCTTATTAGTGAACTGAGCCTCACCCAAATTCCGCCACTCATCCTTCACCATCCTCAGAAACCCATCATGTGTAAACCAGGAATCCAAGCTTCGAAAAGGTCTTGGACCCACACTCAGTCTTGTATTTTTTAGAATCAGCGGGCAATAATCTGATAGACCTCTTTGTCCCCCTTTCAATCGAGTATCTAGAAACTCCTCAAGCCACTCCATACTGACAAGAATCCTATCAATGCAGCTACAAGAACGACCTCGAAACCATGTGAACTGCCAATCAGTTAACGGTAAATCTACTAACTGTAAATCTTGCACCCATTCCTTAAAATCTTCTGCCGTCGCCGGCAAACTAACAGCGCCTTTCCTTTCCTCCAACCTTAGTATCTCATTAAAGTCTCCCAAGAAAAAAAAATGGAACTTGACATAAGCCCACAATGTAGCTTAACTCCTCCCACATCATCAGTTTCTCCCTCCGTGTATGTGCTCCATACACCAAGCAAAATGCACAGTTCAAGTTATTTTTTGTCAACAAACCTTCAACGCATAGCCAACCATCCCCTTTATAGCAGTTCGACCGTTTAAATAATAAATCATCCCACATTAACAATAAATCGCCAGATGCACCTACTGATTCTACATAGTCCCAATCCACTGTGTCACAACCCCACAAACGTACTACATCAAACTTAGTCATTACCTCCCTCTTAGTTTCTATCAAACTAGCATATTTAATCTATACTTTTTCTTCAACTCTTTCACCATATTTAACTTCCCATCCCCTCTTAGGCCTCTAACATTCTAGTAACCATAAATCATTTAAATGGATTTTTACACACCTTATTATGTTGTTTGGGCCTGCTCCTCGTAGCTTTCTCTTTCTGTTTTGCCATCCTTCTCTTTGCCGCAAGGTCTTCATTTTGGATTTGTAAAATTGCCATGATGTCTTCTTCTTCATCATAAAAAACCATACCAGATTGCACGGCTAACTTCCATGTTTCCTTATTTTCGGCCAACTGTCCTTTCTCCGTAAACCTCTGGTGAGCAATTTGATTTGTGACTTCTGCTCCTTTTTCAGATCCAACATCCTCAGTAGCCCATATTTGACGTCTTCATGTTTCACAGCTTTGTCTTCACCTGATACTACTACCACTTCATTCTCCCTCTCTTGTGATTGCAATATTTGGCCCCTCTGGTTTGCCCGCTCCATTCTTCCTTCAGCCAACTCCTCCACGCCCAGCCCCTAGTTTGACCCATTCACCATGTTCGGCGTAACCAAGTTCTCCTTAATTATACTACAACCGCCCCATGCTTGGCTTCCATCCGGCGCTTCCAAGCCGTGCAAGCCTTGACCACGCTTCACCCCACCTTGCAGCGTACAAGAACGTGAGTCGCAGTCCTTGGAAGCGGCGTGAATTGGAGTGCGTGAGAGATGGAGCGCTCTGCTCATGCCACATTGATCATCATTCACTATGGAGGGCCCCACCTGCACCGAACCAGATCCCATGATCAGCTTTCGAACCGGCCCAACTTCCTTGGCTCTATCATGTTGAACGTCTAGGCCTAATTGGTCATGATACGGTGGCCCACTAAATTGATGGCCCAGAAGGACCCTTGACTTAGAACATTACTTTTAGGCCTTGTTATTTATAAAACCCACACCCTACTCTTCCTGTCCGTGGATCCTGCCTTCAAAATTCTTGGACCCACTTCCTTTATCAAAGCAAACCTGTGTAACCGTTCTTTCCGACTCAATCTCCGCGCAATCATCAAAATTCTCACAATCAGCCTTTCCATTAATTTCTTTAATTCTGGACGAATCCGTTATCCACTACAATTGATACAGATTTAAATGCTCTTGATTGCATTCGTTCAAAAAAATATCTGATGTTACCATTCTACCCTTATCTTCATCACTTTCGTTAGCACGTGTCATGATTAGCTCAGCCGCCGGACCCCATATCGCCGCCATGGCCACCATGCCACCACCATGTGAATTAGAGCTTCCACACGTTGGCCTAACGATTGCCTCTTCCGTCAAGCATTTTTTCCCATATATCTCACATCCCACCTCCTTTACAAAGACATCAAAGCCACTAGTGCCCACAGTGATATGCACCCATTCCTTAATTATGTCAAACACACAAGTGTCAATTAACACTCGGCCAACACTGAAAGATAAGGCGGACTTTGTCATTTCATCACATATTACTACTTCCCCCCATAGACCGCCTATCGTGTTAAATGTATCCATTGACCAAATATGTAGGGGCACTCCATAACATTCTAACCAGACTCTTCTAGTCTCACTGCGTTCTGATTCCTCCCATCGTCAAACGCTATGAAAGAATTACAAAAAGCTATTCATTTGAAGGTGTACGCTTCCTCTGCGTTCTTCACAAAATCAAAAACTAATAAGGGTTTATATGCTCTAATTTCTTTGACTTCAAAAATATGAGGGAAGTTCTTTCTGATTGCTCTCTCTAACGATTTGAAATCAATAGCCATTGTCGTTTCTCCGACCAAGCTCCTCAACAGCCAATCGAAATTCTCTTTTGCTATTGGAACTTCAATCTTCTTCGTCCAACCATTCTCATGCGGGTCCTTGACAGAAGTATCCTTCTTCGTTTCTTCCATTGTTATAAGACCTTTTTCTCTCTGAAGTTGCCTACTTTCTTCAACAGATCTTATGATGTCTCCCTTACGTAGCCAAGTGTTCTTCCCTTCCATTGGCCTTCTATACTTAGCCTCACCTACGTAGATTGTCTTCCCCCTTATGCACGTTTGATGCATTTCTGATATAGCCTTCACAGCCCCCCTTTCATTGTATAGCGAACAAACGCAAACAGAAGAACCTTCCCATTTTTTCCCTTCCGAGCAAGATAAATGTCATTGATTCGTCCTGTCCAATGGAACAAGTGATAAAGTTCTTTCTTCAAAATATCTTGTGGCAGATTGTTGACAAAAACGGTGAAAGAATCGTTTTCCAAGTGTTGATACTCTTCTCGATTCCAAATCCTAGGATCCTTGATCTGAAAATTCCTAACTCTACCCCACTCAGTGTTTCCACTCTCTCTCTCTCTCTCTCTCTCTCTCTCTCTCTCTCTCTTTCTCTCTCTCTCTCTCAGTAAGATTAAGATGAAGCGATCATTCAGGCAAATTCTTTTACATTTCTAAGTCTGCATATTAGGGATGGAGTGAGTTCACTAGAGAGTAAAAGAATTTGTATGCTATGTTATACCCAAATTTCACCGAGTATTCTCCTGAATTGTTGTTGCATTATTAAAGAATTTATTTGTATATTTAAGGAATATAATTTGTAATATTTATTTCGCTTGAATTTTGATTTGTTGATTTCAATAGGAAGTGTCTGATTAAATTTGTATCACGATTTTAATTTGAAGAACAGATGTAATTCTTTTGAGAAAATATCAAAATTAACTTTGCAATGAATGAAAAATAACATAAACTTCTATTATTTAATAAAACCTTTTACAAACACAATTCTGATCCAATTTGAGTATAAAAATAAACCAAACATGAATCTAACATGAACCTGAACTTAAAGTGAATAAGTGACTTGAATGTTGAAAAATAAGTTAAGAATAATGAACATTATAGAAGGAATTGAATGACAAAATAGAAATTAAATAAAGGTTTAATTATTCTATTAATCTTTATAGTTTTACCAAATTTATAATTATATTTTTATATTTTTTTAATTAAATTCTTACATTGCTTATAATTTTGTAATTAGAATATTTTCATGTCAAAATATTAAAATTAACGGAATATTTCTCCCAAAAAATATATGGTCAAAGATGTAATTAGGTTCTTAATTGTTGATATCTTCAATCTGCGGAGAAATATTCAGTTAATTCTAATATTTTTATATTATAAAAAATTTAATTACAAAATTAAAAATTGTGTAGGGACCCAATTAAAAAGAAAAATTATAAGAACCTAATTACAAATTTGGTGAACTATAGAGACTAACAAAGTAATTAAACCTTAAATAAATAAAAAAAAAGAAATTGACTCGCAATACTCACATGCATCGGTACTCCACCTTTTTTCTTTGCGTTAGTGTGATTAGGAATTTGTCTAGAACTTTTATATGTATGAGTTACAGAATAGAAGTCCCTCTATCAGTATTCTATCTGTTTATAGGCAATTGGTTTATGCTTTGAACCCAATTCTTTAGTCATTAACCACATTCTGCTCTTACTTGGTATTCAAGTAAACCACTCTACGTTCATGGTAGTTATTAAATAGGATTAAATTTGACATTTTAAACACATTTTAATTGTGATCCTTAACTTATATTTTTTTATTGTCTTCGCCTTCACTCAATTTGAAAAATCTTTCAAGTGTATTATTGTTCCTTCGACCATCACTCTCATTGTAATGATCTAGACACCTACTTCCAAGATGTACTTGTCACTTTATGGTAAGTCTTGGTTTGCATCTCATGAGTTCATTTGGGGAATCTCAGCATTTTTCTTCGACATCTATTAATTTGGTCGAACCATGAACTCCTATGATATGAAACCCAAACCAAACCTTGCTACTTTGACTGTCGTTGTCAAGCGTAGTATTCTTTAGTCACCATATGGCAACAAAACCCTTTCTCCTTTTGACTCTCATGTTTTTCGACCTTACGCTTAGCATAGTACGTTTTTTTTTTCTGCATTGCGATTGGCACAAATTCCATTCATTATCAAAATTTTGGTCAAAATTCGTACCAACAATATTATACTTCCTCCGGTTGCCGATATTATAGATAACAACTATACTAAATATACACTAAAATTAATTACTAGTGTAGAAGACACATTGAAATACAAAATATATTTTTATTTCGCTTGATTTTTGGTAATCTTGACAGGGTGTCAAATCAAACTTGTATCAAGATTTCAATTTGGAGAGCAGATACGACTCCTCTTAAAAGAGTGAACTCGACCCGAAATTTAATTAGTGTATGTGTTGAACGATTATTTGTGTATAAATTGAATCAAATAATGTAAATAAAAATAATAAATGGAAATACAAGAGAATAAATGAAGCTTTAAATAGATATGAAAGTAAATTTGGAGAAAGTAAATTTAGAATTTAGGGTAAATACCCTTTTTGGCCCCTAACCTTTTTTCCATGAGACATAGCGCACCCTAATCATCCGTAAACCTCATCCAACCCCTATCCACTAAAAAAAAATAGACAAAATGGCCCCTGCAACCGAATAGCAAACGATTATCAGTGCCAGGTGTGCCACGAGTCAGTTTCTTTGGTTGGAGAGACTAAAAACCCCTCTTAACATCTTCCTCTTCTTCTTCATCCTCCTCCTTTTCTCCATCATTTTCTTTGCATCTCCATCTCCATGACCATCATCATCGAGCTTCACCTTCACTACTACCACCATGGTTTCCTCTTTGTCTTCTCCTTTTCGTCCTAAACCACCACCACCACCACCCTAAACCACCTTCCATTGGATCAACCCCAAAACTATCACGAACATCCCCGACAGCAACCACGTGTACACCCTTGACCATGCCTCCCCTAAACTGTTACACTTGCACCTCATGCTCATTCTCATTCTCCATCAGCATGGCAATGGCACAGAGGAACAGTCTCCTGTCCTGCCAGTAAAATTGCTTTCCTCCAATGACTACTCCTGGGACCCTTCAACTGCCCTATTTCTGCTGCAATGGCGGAATCAGCCCTGACATCCTCAAAACCTTTCCCATCATGTTTTATTCCAGCATCAAAGACTTCAGAATCCGCAAAGAGGCTCCCTAGAGTGTGTCGTCTGCCTCACCGAGTTCACTGGCAATGACACTCTTTGGTTGTTGCCATATTGCAGCCACGTGTTCCACCTTCCTTGCATCGATGCTTAGCTCTCTTCCCATGTTACCTACCCCATTTATCGTGCCAATCTCAACCAATATTCCTCCAAGTTGTCATTTCAGTGAGCAGCGACAGAGAAGAAAAACATGAAGAAGATGGTTCTTGAAATAGAGTAGAACAGAGCATGATTGAGGGGATCCCGTTGGCACGTGAGGCGAGTGAGGGATGACAGGGTGGGAAGAGAAGGGTTTTGAAGAGGTCGAATACGAGGGAGAACTCAGTGGTGGAGGCAGGAGAGTGTGTGGAGAGGTATACGCTGAGGTTGCCAAAAGATGTGAGGAGGTACATTAGGGTGAACTATGGGGTGATGATGACGCAGCGTTCGGCAAGCTATAACGCGGTGGAGGGTTTGAAGAAAGGATTGTTTTGGAGTGACACGAAAGGAGGTAGCAGCAGAAGTAAGAAAGGGCAGAGCTCTTTTAAGAAAATGGAGGAGAAGAAGAGGACGATGAAAAAAAGAGGAAGATGTTTAGATAGGGTTTTTAGTCCCTCCAACCAAAAGAACTGACATGTGGCACACCTAGCACTGGTAACCGTTTGCTATTTAGTTCCAGGGGTCGTTTTGTCTATTTTTTTAGCGGATAGGGACTTGGATGGTATTTAAAGATAATTAGAGTGTTCTATGTCTCATGGAAAAAAGGTCAGGAGTTGGAAAAGGGTATTTACCCTAGAATTTAAAAGAGAGAAAAATGTTTGAAGAAAAAGGAATAAACATAAAATATGTAAAGAAAAGAAATAAAAGTAAAACAAATTAAAAGTTAACTCTAGACACTCACATGCATTTGAACTCCATGATCTTTCATTTTTTTAGTGTGATTGAGAATTTCCAAAGCTTTTAGAGTGATTATAAGGTGTTCAGATTGAAGTCCCTAGCTCTTCTATGCTTCTCCTATTTGTAGATTAGAATGTTGAATCAGTTCGTCTATTAACTGAGAAGCAAATGTGACTAGGGTAGCACTAACTGTGAAGCCAGGTGGTGAAAAGAAAAACAAGAATTTGAGGCTGATTAGTATGATGGGGAGTATTTACAAGGTCGTCTCAAAAGTCATAGTGGCGAGAATAAAACCTCTAATGGAAGGTCTGGTGAGAAAAACATAAACAATATTTATACAGGATAGATAAATTTTGGATGGGACACTCATAGCTTGTGAGATGGTGTCTTGGTTGAAGAAGTCGAAGAATGCTGGTGTGGTGGTCAAGCTTGACTTTCGGAAAGCTTATGACTCAGTGAGGTAGGGCTTTTAAGATCATGTGCTAGAGAGGATGGGTTTTGGAAGGATATAGATGATGTGGGTGCAAGGCATGCTTTAGATAGTAACTATGTTAGTGATAGTAAATGGCTCCCCGACAAAGCCATTTAGTACGGAAAGAGGGCTAAGGTAGGGCGACCCAATATTGCCTTTCCTGTTTGTTCTTGTGGTGGAGGTACTAAACAAACTGATCAATGCAACTGTACAGCAAATAGGCACTTAAAGGTTTGTTGGTGGATAAGAGAAAAGTATCATTAACGCACTTACAATTTATGGTCGATACCATTCCTTTTGCCCCTCCCAAACCGAAAGTGATAAGGTGTTATAGGAGAATTATGCAGTGCTTTGGCCTTATGTCGGGACTAACCATCAATTTTGAAAACTTAATAATAATATCGGTTAATTGTTAACAGAGTGTGTGCGCAAGGTTGAAGAGAGAAGTGGGGTGTGAAGTAGGATCCCTACCAATCACATATCTAAGCATCCCATTAGGTGCTTGTTTGAGAAGAATAGCAACTTGGAGGTCCATTATTGAGATATAGAGAAAAAGTTATGTCAATGGAAGGCGGTTCTCTTGTCCAAGATAGGGAATTAACTATCATAAAAGTGGTGATAAATAATTTACCAATGTATTATTTCAGATTGTCCAAAATGTCAAAAAGGATAGCTAAAAACAAATCATATTCTTGCAAGTAGCTTTCTTTTGGGAAAAAAGAAAAGGATAAAAGAGCTATGCCAATAATAAAATAGAGTGTAATCCAAAAACTAAGGGAGTATGGTGGCCTCAAAGTTGGGGACATAGCATTGAAGAACGCAGCCATGTTGTTCAAATGGTGGAGAAGGTTTTCTGACGAGAAGGATTTGCTATGAAAAAAAATAGTGGGTTCATGCTATGATGTAGATAAGGAGATACATGTGGTAGAACACAAGTGTGACAAATCAAACGAGCCATGAAAAGACATTATAAATATGGCAGAAGGAAATAAAATTTACAGGAAGATTAGTAAAGAGGGGTGAAAAATGTGTGTGGGAGATGATCAAACAATAAGATTTTGGAAAAGTGTATGGGTTGGTAATACCAGCTTGAAGGGCATATTCCCGAGATTGTATAATATGTCAAACCAAAAAAGTGGGTGGTAGAGGATTGTGGGGTATGGTATGGTGCTTCTTAGGTTTGGGACTTCCAATGGTGGAGAGGTTTCTTTGAGAGAGAGCAAATACTATATAATAAGTTGAAAATATTTTGGATAGTATATTTTTATGTGCACGTAACAGAGATAACATAGCATGGACTTTTAATGAAGATGGGAGATATTCAACTAGATTGTTTATCAACTCAGTTTTGGGAGAACAATATGGATTGTCAGATATGAAGCACATCCTTGACAATATTTGGCATGGAATAATCCTACCAAGAATAGAGTTGTTATTGTGGTTTGTGATAACAGATTCTTTGAACATGAACGATAGGCTCCTACGAAAAAATATCATTGATCAAGGAGAAGCAAAGTGTGTTTGTGTGGTGAAGCATAAAAAATGGTAAATAAATCACATTTTTTTTACATTGTCAATTTATTTCTAGGTTATGGTGGCTGGCTCAGAACTAGGGTAAAGTATATTGGGAGAGTATGAAATATTTTAGGGAGTGATTTGAAAATTGGATGAATTAAGAAGTGAAGAGCATAAAAAAGAGTAGGTGGATTATATTACTTTTTGCTATTGTGTAAATTAGAAAATATTTGAGAGTAAACTGAAAATTTGAAAAAGTGCATGGAAGAAAATAAAAAAATAATGTTCATGTGTGGAGTACAGATAATAAAGTGAAGAGTATTAAAAGACAAGTAGTAATCCAGGAAAAGAAGTACAATAACTACACATGGTGGGTATGTGGTATGTATAAACCAAACTCTATGTCAGGATATTCAAAAAAAAAATAATGGTAGAAGCAATCTTAATAGGATTACAGGATGTGGTGCAATTTCTAATTGAAGAAGCCAACATTAGAGAGGCAAAGGTAACGGTGATAGTATCGCAAAATAATATGGTGAATTGAATTAAATGGTGTAATAGAATTAACTGGGAACAAAGATTTTTGAGGAATAGAGTTATGAGTAAGAGGCACATTTTTAAGAATTTATCTATTATGTATAAATTTGAAAAAGATTTCATCGAAAGAAAAAATTGGGAGCATTAGGCAATGATGGAAGTATGCCAACATGTGCTCTGGGACTTTGAAGATACATGATACGCTGTGTGATGTGCTCTTTTAGTTGATTTTGAATGTGTTTTGTTGATGTTTATATGTATTGCGGTTATATATTTTATTATTTCTTGTTTAAGTTTAGATACTGTTTGGTTGGTTGTGTAATGTATATAGGTGTTATTGTCCTTGATGACAATGTCGAAGGAGATAATTAACATATGTTAAAACGCTTTCTCCTTCTTAAGGGATCGAGTATATTGAAACGATTGAAAAAAATTGATTTTTTTATTAATTTTTTGCAAACAAGTTTTGTAAATAAACGGGATTGAACAGATTGTACCCATTCTCAATTAATATAATCCGGTCGAATCAACTAGTATATTATAGTTCTCAAAATATGTAGGGCCTAATAATAATAATAATAATAATAATAATAATAATAATAATAATAATAATAATAATAATAATAAAGAAGGACTATGGGCCAAGCCCATAACCCTCTTTAACTTTTTTCACTCCAACAGCACACACACACTCCCTATTCTAGGAAAACACATTCTTCTTTTTTCATCATTTTCTTATTGTACGTTCCACTAATGCTTCCCTCCCCTTCCCTCCCTATGTCATTTTTTTTCGATAATAAATTTTCATACAATTTTTATTATGCTCTTTTATGTTGGTTCTTATTCCAAAACTTCATTGAAGTAGCCTAAGCTTGAAGAAGAGAAAAATTACCTTTAATTCAAGTATTACCAATTATTAAGATATTCAGGTAATTCTTTAACTTGATAATTACCTATATTTTTTATTTTTGTCATGATTATTGTTATGGGTATTAATAAATCCAAAAATTTAGGGCCATAGTAAGATAAAATTTGGGATTTTTGGGTATAAAGATTCTATTATATCAATTGATGTTAAGATTAACTTATTTTAGTTACTATTGTTATGTTTGTGATATTAGATTCTCAAAAGAACCACTCTCCATACTTGTTGGAACTTGTGGAGTAGAAATTCCTCTCTTGGATTTTAGTTTGTGAGTAAACTTTGTATCTATAGTTAAATTTTAGTATTGCATCATTTTTATAATTATTGAAAATAATTTAAAATTAATTATTTAGTTATTTACTAACTTATTTCTCAATATAATGTTTATTTTAAATATTTTACAAAGAAAATTCCACTTGAGACATAATATGTTTTGTTGAAATTAATTTTGTCATTTGAGAAATTTAATTACAATATAAATATTATCTTGCTATACACTTTGAAAGTAAAATTAGTATTGAATTTGGATAAAGTTATCACATGTATTATTATTGAATTAATGATGTACTTATTGATTTGTTTGACAACTTTTAGTTTGATCATAATTTCTATGTAAAAATATTTTGGAAGGTTTTATGACAGAAACTGTAGCTAACGGCAATAAGAGCTAGACTTGGTGCACCTTGTCAGTATATTATTATATTTTCAGGTCCATATGAATGAAAAATGGTACCTGTCTGTTTCATGTCCACAAAATCAATGGAATATGTCTGTTTCAGAATTTACACAAAGAAAAATAACCTAAGTGTGATTTCTGTTATTATTTTGACTTTTCTGGATTAGATAACCTTCCGCTTATATTTATATAAAATAAAAAAGTGTGAAAGTTTGATGTCTATAATTAATTATCATTGTGTTTGAGTATATTTTTGTCACTATTACTAAAGTGAATTTATTTTAACTAAAAGTTTATTATTTATACAATTGTCTCTTATGGGGGCTATGGATGCTCTATTTACCATTGAGTTGCAAAACTCACTCTGTTGTTCTTTTATTTTTTCTTTCAGATATGGGTCTTGATCCTAATCCAACTTCATCAGTTCTGCTCTAGTTTTATTTGTGTTGGTGAGCCCTTTACTGTTCAAGGACTTGATATTTTGTGTAAATAGCTTTAAAACTCTTTAGACTTGTTAAACTACTCTATGTGATACAGACAGGATTCGACTTTAGTGACTTGAAACAGGTTGTTTTGTAAATATTCTAGTAGATGGAATTAATAGATCATGCTTTGCTATAAATATTAAAGTAGTATTTTCTTTAAATATGCTGAGTATACTTTAAATGTAATGTGTGAGGATGTGTTGCCTTTTAGTATGATTGAAAATTCTATTTGTTTTTATTTTCTGTAATATCGATTTTTGAGGCTTGCTTGGGAAGATTTTTCTAAGCACCAGTCATAGCCGGTTTAGATTGTGACAAATTGGTATTAGAGCCTGGTTATTCTATGTAATATGGAGTAATTGTCACGTAGTAACATCATGATTGTGTAAATGGAAGGAGGCCCATTTATACAAGTTGTGATGTTACTAAGGACTTATAGGAATGTTGTTCGTAAAATAAGGTCTTTAAAGTGTGCTTTCATTGTTTTCTGTATTTGAGCCTATCTGTATTTGATATAATCATTTATTCTTAGGTGGAAGATGCCACCTAAATGCCGTATTCCTACTCCACGGGCAGGAGCGTGTAAGGCTCTTAATGTTAAAATTAATTGGGCACCTTCTCCCCCACTTAGCCAATAGGGTGGTGGTCTTAGAAGACCAATAGAGAGAGACAAATGTGTGGTTATCACAGAAGAACCAATGGATGTTGTCGCTGAGATACGAGGACTTCATCAAACTGTTAATAATCTTGTGGAGTCCTTAATTGATCGAAGAGAGGTTAGAGCCCCACCTTCTATGGGGCCAAATGTCCTTAATCAAGAAAACCAATAACCTCTTGGGGAAAGAGCTATAACTCTCCAATGTTTCCTTAATTTGAATCCACCTACTTTCTCTAAAATTCTTCTAGAGGATGACCCTCAGTTCTTCTCGACAGCTTGAACAAAGCCTTTCGAGCCCTCAGATGTCCAGCTGACACAGCGGTAGATCAAGTTACATACAAGTTAACAGGACATACTTATCATTGGTATGAACACTTCTTCAAAGTAGAAGGGCACACCGAATACTACCTCTTTTGTGGGATGAGTTTATTGAGATATTTTTGAAAAGATTTCTTCCTACTAGTATAAAGGAGAAAAATACTGCTAATTTTGAAAAGTTGAGGCAAACTTATGATCTGTTTGTAATGCAGTATGAGAATCATTTCACTAAGCTTTATATGCTAAGCATTTAGTGACTCTGGATATCATGAGAGTCAAAAGATTTTTCGAGGACTAGCAAACCCATACTTCACTAACCTTTCACCCATAGTTGGGAGCATGACCTATTTAAAAATTCTGAATGTTGCTTATGATATTGAAGCTGGATTGGAGGAAAGGAGAATACAAAGAAATTGACAAAACAAAAAAGAATACAAGGAGCATTTTTTTGGAGGATCAAGCTATGGAAACATCTCAGGTCATCAAAATCGCCCACAAACAAAATCAGATGGACTTGACCATTCTGACGTTGCTTCAAAGGGTACCTCAGTCTCAGGGAGTTGAGCTAGGAGTGCATCTGAACCAAGCATGCAAAAATGTAAGCCTTCAGAAATTCTGTGATCATCGTGTCAGCATTGTGGAAAATATCATTCTAGAGCATGCTTCAAGACTACTGGAGCATGTTATGGTTGTGGACAAACTAGTCACCTTTGTAAAGATTGTCCTCATCCTCGGAAAAGTTCCATTCAGAGTTCAGTACTACCTACAACATCCACACTATCTTTCTCAGCTCTGTCCCCCGGAAATTCTTTAGCTCCATTAGTTAAGGGGGTAGGTGGAGGATTTGGTGGTCGAGGGTCTAGCATCAAGGGTGCAGCACAAGGTGAAAAAGGTCAGTCACAGGTTCATGCTTTAACTCGTCAGGATGCTCAGGCTTCGAATACAGTAATAGTAGGTACCTTACAAGTTTGTTCCTTAGATGCTCAAGTATTGTTTGATCCGGGTTTTCATCATTCTTTTATATCCTCAAATCTCGCATTTCGTTTAGATAAGCAAGTTCAAGTATTAGACTATCCATTTTATGTTGGTACTCTACTTGGAGTCTCTACAATAGTTCAATATATTTTTCGATCTTGCATTGTTTGAGTGAACACTGTTGATACCCTAGTTGATTTGATCCTTCTTGAAATGATGGATGAATTTGATATTCCAGGTATTCCACCCTTTATTTTCTTTGGTGAAGATTGTTCCACCTTGGCTAATCTTATCAGTTATACGAGTGCTTTACACTTGAGGACAAAAGGGAATCAAGGATTTTTTGCAGTAGTTAGGGACATCGAAGCCAAAGTACCTAGCATAGATCAAGTTCCTGTGGTTAGAAAAGTTTTAGATGTGTTTCTGGAGGAACTACCAGGCATACCACTGGATTGAGAGCTAAAGTTTTCCATAGACTTAGTCCTAGTGGTTCCTTCTGTGTCAATCCCTCCTTATCGCATGGCTCTGACAGAATTGCAAGAATTGAAAGTTCAGTTGCAAGAGCTATTAGATAAGGAATTTATCAGTCCTAGTACTTCTCCTTGGGGAGCTCCAGTCCTCTTTGCAAAGAAAAAGGATGGTTCAATGTGATTATGTGTAGATTACTGGCAAATTAACAAAATAACTAGTTGTAATAAGTATTCCTTACCAAGGATTGATTATTTGTTTGATCAACTCGAAGGAGCTTCTTGTTTCTTTAAGATAGATCTTCGTTCTGGATACCATCAGTTAAAGATTAAGGGAGAAGACATTCCAAAAATGGCTTTTCGAACTTGATACGGACACTATAAATTTTTTGTGATGCCCTAGCTGCTTTTATGGACTCGATGAATCGTATATTCAAGCCTTTTCTAGATCACTTTATGATTGTCTTTATTGATAACATTCTAGTGTATTCCAAGAATGAGGAAGAACAGGAGCATCATCTAAGAATTGTTTTACAAACTCTAAGAAATTAAAAACTTTATGCAAAATTTTTTAAGTGTGAATTTTGGTTGGGTTAAGTAGAATTCTTAAGTCATGTTGTATCGAAATATAGAATCAAGGTTGATCTAAAGAAATTGGAGGCCAAGACCTACATCAGTAAAAGAAATTCGTAACTTTTTAGGGTTGGCAGGCTACTACAAAAGTTTTGTTAAAGATTTTTCAAAGATATCAACTCCTTTGACCTAGCTAACTCAGAAGAATGTAAAATTTCAAACGACTGATGAATGTTAACAAAGCTTTCAAAATATTAAGAAGTGTTTTACTACTCCCCCATTTCTAGTGTAATCTTCAAGATCCGGAGGATATTCAATATATTGTGATTCATCTCGAGTAGGACTTGGATGTATTCTTATGCAACATAGTAGAGTCATTGTCTATGTATCTAGACAACTTAAGAAGCACGAGCAAAATTATCTAACTCATGATTTAGAAATGGCAGAAGTGATTTTTGCCTTAAAGACTGGAGACATTATTTTTATGGAGAAAAATTGAGATTAATATAGATCACAAGAGCTTAAAGTACATCTTTCAACAAAAAGATCTTAACCTCAGACAACGTAGATGGATGAAGTTGCTTAAAGATTAAGATTTTACCATCTTATACCATCCAGATAAGGCTAATATAGTTGCGGATGCATTGAGTAGAAAATCCATGTATAGTTTAAATCACATTGCTTTCTCAAATATATCTTTAGTGCAAGAGATTCATAAGTTGGAATATGAGGGTGTATACTTTAAGCTTGAAGGGTCAGGGCCACTCTTAGCTTACGTATGATCTCAGTACTCTCTAATAGAACAAATCAAGTCTGCGCAAGGTGATGACCCAACGTTAAGAAAGCTAATGGAAGATGTTCACAATGGGAAGAACTCAAATTTTTCTCTTGATCAAGGTGTTTTACGTTGTGGTAACTGTTTATGTGTTCCAAATAATAATGACTTAAAAAAAGATGTTATGGAAGATGTAACACCCTAATTACCCTAAGCGTTACCTCATGCCATAAATCAAAGGATAATTAAAGGTTACGACAATTCTAAGGCTTATACAATAATATATATATATATATATATATATATATATATATATATATATATATATATATATATATATATATATATATAAAGAAATAGTAATTTTAGAAGCCCGATGAAGAAATAAGTTCAAAAACAGAGTTACAAAAGCGCGAACGTTCACACGAAGCTACAAGCTTAAAGACACAAGATATAGATATAAGATAACAAGGCATATGTAGATATATGAGTATAATAGTCATAAAATACTAGCCTTAGCCCGCGAAATCTAGGCCGACTAGTTATATACAAACATACAGAGTTTGGAAAGTTAAAATAGCATACAAAATATCTCTCTCAAAGTTAGCCTCTAAGGTAAATATAGATACAAAAGTGAGAGTACCAAAACAAAATATTCAAGAGAAATCCAAAAGATGATAAGGATCCTTCGCCCTGTCACCATCACGTAACTCATCGAGGTTGGTTACGACCTGCATCTGAAAAACAATAATAGAATATGTTATGAGAACCAGAGGTTCTCAGTATGGTAACAGTGCGCAGTAATGTAAGATATAAGATTCCAGGATACCAGAGGGAATCCTAGAAGTTCACATCAATCATAATATTCAAGCTTATACAACAGATAAATAAATCCTTAAACAGGTCATCTAACTTAGGGGATTTTTAAACTATCAGTTCACCGCTGTCCCACAGCCTTCACCAGCCTAACTGCCACGTGATCCCATCGCCACCGCCTTCCAAACCTCCTCAATTCCAGTAGAAAACACAAGTAATTCATACAAGTAAAGCACAAGTAATTATCATGTATAGCAAGTAAATCAAGAAGCATTTAAGCATGGTATACAATTAGGCATAGTAAGCAAGTAAACAAAGCAAGCAAGCACATAGTAAATGCATATGATGAATGCCTCTCCTACTTGCTGTGATATCACATTGTCGGTTCAATTGCCAAACCGACACATTTCCATGGGAATGTCGCCTTTCGGTCACGAATAAAATGGGAACCCCCAGGGATATCGTGCACGGCACACGGTCCAGAGATATAGTGCCTGGTACACTCTTGTGATTTTGAAAGAATGCGAGCGAGATACTCAGCCACAGACCTCACATCTCAACGTAAGCAGGACTAACCACCGCCCTTACACTGCCGCTGCGACCTCGACAAGCGGGATTAACCAACATTCCTTACCAAGTGCATGTCGTCTCAACAATACCAGTAATAATAGTATATCCATATTTCTCAATGATCATATTCAATATTCATTAATTCATTATTTATCCTCGAGTCTTAGACTCGTTACAAACATTATAAATTCTCAGGCCTACAGCTCATCATCAACATAAGTACTCTTCCAACCCACACAACTATTCCATCCTCAGTACTGCAGAAACCTATGGCTCAATTTTCCAACTCATGATAGAAAATTACCAAGTTAAACCAACTAACTCATCTCTATTAGCCTTAGAGCCTAAATACTAGGTAGCAATTTCAAATAGTAATTTAAGTAAGTTTAGAAAGTAAGAAAACCCTTAAAAAGGAAGAAAAATTATTTTTCAGCAAAACAGGATCCGTGCGTACGCACGCCCAAGTGTGCGTACGCACGCCCAAGTGTGCGTACGCACACTTCAAATTTGGACCATTCCCCGTACGCACCCTTGTGCCACGTACGCATCCTTGGGTTTTGGCCCATCCCGCATACGCATGCATATGCCGCGTATGCAAGAAGGCTTGGCAGAGACGCCCGCTCGCATATGGAGGTACCCGCGTATGCATGCCCTTCCGGATTTGTAAATTTTTGTAAAGTTACAGAATTTTAGTTTAAACACCAAACTTTAAACGTTCATAACTTTCTCTACAAAACTCCATTTTCCTCAAAGTTTATATCATTTTAAAGCTCTTGAGATAACCTTTAATTTAAAACAAATTTCATCTAATTTAAAGGTTTGAGGCTTAAGTTATGATCCATCAAAGTTCGTCAAAAACCAAGTTTTACAAAATCAGCAAGGTTCTCAAAATTTCAAAACTTCACAACCAAAACCATTTCATAAACATTCTAATATATACCGAATCTCACCATTCACGCTAACAATCACAATCACATCTATACATTGCATCACTTACCATTTTATTTTCTCCATCATTTCCACACCTAATTTTTCGTTCAATTCACCAATTCCCTAATCAATCTCAACAACCTTATTCATCAATAATAATCCATTCATAAAAGCATCATTTATCACTTATTATTATCATATTAACATTCTACCACAATCATATATCAACCATTCTATTTATCCAACTTTCATCAACATGCATATAACACAATCACAATTCAAACAACCAAATATTCATTTCAATCCTATCCTATGGTCCACTAGCCTAAGTGTCCAGAAATATTATATATTACATAGAGAAAAATGAAACCATACTTTGGCCAATTTCCAATATCCTCTATACACCAAATTTGTGTCCAAACCAAGCCTCCAATCACAAGATTTTGCCCCCAAGGTTCCAACTCCACAGTTCAACCTCCAATTTCATTTTACACCAACAATATTCAATCTAATGCACATATATCACTATAATTAATCCCTAAACTGAAAAAGCTCAAAAATTCACAAGAGGATTAGGGTTCTTACCTTCTTCAAATATCATAGGATCATAACCCAATAATCTCCTCAAGTTAGATTGATCCTAAAAATATCAAAACATCAAAATCTCAAAACCCCAAACACTAAATTTTTGAATTTTTCGAAGGAAAATCTAAGAGAGGAATCGAAATTTTCTCACCAGTTTGTTGGGTGGATTTTATAGAGCTCTTCGTGGTGATCACGTGACCATAAACGGTGCAGCGATCGGAGCTCCGTAGCTCAAGTTATGAGCTTGGGAAGTTAGTGATGAATAGTAAAAATGGAGGGTTTGTCTCCTTCTTCCCAACTTAGCTGCATATGTTGTGTTTGTGGTTGAATATGGTTCATTAATGTGTGTTATATATGTTGGGCTTGTTTAACACCCTAACTTTTAGCACCTCATGATCGCACTAAAAGTCCAGGTCTCACCTACCTCTACTCTTTTAATTTCATACTATACTTATTTAATATTGAGCCTTTGTGAATACGAACCGAAACTTTTAATTAAGAAAACGAAAATTCTTTATTTTAAACCACTTAACCACAAAGGTATATATATATATATATATATATATATATATTCACATAGCATTAATACATAGACTTATTCCGAGATTTTCAAAAACAAATCCTACCCCTCAAAAACTAAAAACAATGAACGATGAGGGGAAAATAAATTCTAACAACTCAAATTGTGAATATAATCTTCTATGCTCCTATATCTCCGCACTAAACCTTCGCACCTGTAGTTGAAAGGGGTGGAAAAAGGGGATATGAACTGAGGAGTTCTTAGTAGGACCAGGATTAGAAATTTAGTTCATTTTATATATACTTGGTCAGCAATAACAGTCAACAAGGGACAATTCAATTCAACAATTATGGAACACAGAATTCAAACAGCCATTTAGTATACCCACAATCACAAGAAACACACTCACAAACAAATATATACAAACAAGTATGATGCATATCTATTCCTATCATAGGCCATGAGCTCATTATCGGTTGCCTACCCGCTCCTGACATTTACCCGAGCACAAGTCCCAGATATGACTTTCCAGATGCATACAATGTGCATATAAGTCTTACTGCCAGGCTGCATACAGTGTGACTTTTAAATGTATTTCAATATGCTTACATCTGAAAAATAATTCTTAGTGTGTGGGCGTCCCCGCTATACATTTGGCACTAAAGCCCAAATAAGGTCGCATCTGCTCTCCTGTGGCAGACAGTCTTTTTTAAAGCTTTTTCTTTATCTTCGTCCTCTGCTCTCCTGAGGAAGAGATGCTTTTAGTTAATACATTCTTTTATTCCTGCTCTCTGCTCTCCTGTGGCATAGGTTCTTTAGATTCTTTTAATATTTGCTCTCTGCTCTCCTATTGCAGAGGTTCTTTAATACGTTTCTTTCCTTTTCTTTTCTTTTTTTTTTCTTTTCCTTCCTATCATTCCATAGTATAATTTATCTTCGCATTATTCCCTCGCCTTTCCCTAAGTGTCTTATGGAAAAGAATTATAAAGTACTTTAATTAAATCTGCGTTCTCTAAAACTTTTAAGATCACTCTGTTTGCTCTTCTCTGACTTATAATAATATTAATAATATCTCTACTAATTAATATTCATACTAAAATATCAATAATAATATAAATAGAATAATTTAAATAGTAAATAAATAATATTTATATCTTTTCTTGAAAACTTAGCTTCGTAAAACTTTTAGTCCTAAACTCTTATTATCTATGTTCTAAACTTCAAACTTTTAAATACTTTATTTTTAACCCAATATTTTTATAAAATTATATTTAAAACCTCATTTATCTCAATATTTATAAAAGTAACCCTGATCTTTTATAAAATATCCATTTTATCTCTGTACTTTATTCATTACCCAAAATACTCCAAAACATATATAATTACAAAACTAACTTCAATTTTTATTAAATTACTATTTCAATTTCAAATATAAATTTTATTTTCTTGATTATGACTTTACCAAAGGATTGAACCCTATTCCAAAATTCTTCAAGTTTTCAGCTTAAGTTTTAAGTCCGTTTTTAAGTTTTACTATTAACAATTTTTCACCGCTTTTCATTTAATCTCTCAGCCATCAAATCTCATTAATTTTAATCAATAATTCTCGTTCACAACATTCCCAAAATCATCAAAATAATCCCAGTTGGGCTGTTCTTCTTGGCCGAACCACAATTCATAAGCAACAACAATAATTCAACATAAACTTAATCAAACTCAAACAATAATTAATCAAACCAACATTCACTTATCAAATTCACATTTAATTATTATAAAATTACCAAACTCTACCTTCGTACAAAATCAAAATAGCGGAAGCTCCGGAGAAGCTTTCTGATTGAGCTGCTGAAGAAGAAATCGTCAGAAATCGTCTGTGCCTCCTAGAACTCCAATTGGCCGAACTCAAGGAGAGTTATGTCATTGTCAACTTCTACCGAACAAAAGTAACGTTAACATGAAGAGAAAGAAGATACAAGCACTTTTATCGGATTATATTTTTTATTGGAGTTACGGATCTCAAGAAATCAAACTCGGAAGGGTTGAGGTTTTATGGTTTTCTTTCTTTCTCTCTCACGGCTATTATTTCTTTTTTATTTCTTCTTGGTTTTTTTCCAAGAGAAAATAAAGGGTAATGATGATGATTAATTAAGATAGTGATGAGTTGTCAAAGAATGGGGTTGGGTGTCGCGTTATAAGGCTGTTGAGTTAGCGATTCAAGTTATAAATATCTTAAACGGATAATTATGAAAGATGGATATATTAAAACACAAGCAATAATATACATGAGTTACTAATATAAATGACATTAGAAACATAACAATAAAAGATATACGGTGAAGAATTAGTAAACCTACGTTCACCGAGAAGTACCGATATTTACTTATATCGGCAGATATCAAACTCGATAATAATATTGTTAACTAAACTTTGTTTTTAAATTAAAAATATGAATTACTTATATATATATATATATATATATATATATATATATATATATAAACCAAAAAATATATAAAAAAATCTGAATTTAATTGAACTTAAATAGTTATAAAATTAATTTAATTACCTATAATAAAATAATTTCTAAAATAAGGAACTCTAATTTATGAAATAAATTATAACTTATTTATATTTATATTTTTAAAATTGTGGGTCATTACAGCTTGGGCCCAACTTGGGCCTAGTCCAACTTGTTAGCATTTCTGACCCGTTTGGCCCAACTTTGGGCCAAACCTTTAAAATTAGCGCCCGATTTTCAACTTTAATTATTTTCCTAAGTTTTTCTACAGTTTTTATTGTTCTCACACAGTACCGGACAGGTTTAAGACGGTACTGCCGGCTACTTTATCAGTACGTGTTTTTACGCAATTTTCTGTAGAAAATTACATTTTCCAACCCAGAAAAATTTACTGAGTCCAAAAATTATATTTAAATTTTCTAATTAATATTCTAAATTTTTGGATCCTATTTTGGAAAATTAAATTAATGTAATTAAGCGGCTAATTAATCTCAGTTCTTACAAACATTATAATTATTCCATAGCTCAGGTCCAGAGCTCATCATGCTCATCATCAACATAAGTACTCTTTCAACCCACACAACTTTTCCATCCTCAGTACTCCAAAAACCTACGGTTCCATTTACTAACTCATGATAGATAATTACCAAGTTAAACCAACTAACTCATCTCTATTAGCCTTAGAGCCTAAATACTAGGTGCAATCTCAAACAGTAATTTAAGAAAGTTTAGAAAGAAAGAGAATCCTTAAAAATGAATAAAAATAATTTTTCAGAAAACAGGGTCTGTGTATCCACGCCCAAGTGCGCGTATGCACACTTCAAATTTGGACCATTCCGCGTACTCACCCTTGTGCCGCGTACGCATCCTTGGGTTTTGGCCCATCCCGTGTACGCATGCATATGCCGCGTATACAAGAAGGCTTGGCAGATATGCACGCCTGCCTATGGAGGTACCCGTGTACGCATGCCCTTCCAGATTTGTAAAATTTTGTAAAGTTACAAAATTTCAGTTTAAACACCAAACTTTAAACGTTTATAACTTTCTCTATAAAACTCCATTTTCCTCAAAGTTTAAATTATTTTAAAGTTCTTGAGATAACCTTTAATTTAAAACAAAGTCCATCCTATTTCAATGTTTGAGGCTCAAGTTATGATCCATCAAATTTCGTCAAAAACTAAGTTTTACAAAATTAGTAAGTTTCTCAAAATTTCAAAACTTCACAACCAAAACCATTTCATAAACATTCTAATACATACCAAATCTCACCATTCACACCCACAATCACATCCATACATTGCATCACTTACCATTTTATTTTCTCCATCATTTCCACACCTAATTTTTCGTTCAATTCACCAATTCCCTAATCAATCTTAACAACCTTATTCATCAATAGTAATCCATTTATACAAACATTATTTATCATTTATCATTATCATATTAACATTCTACCACAATCATATATCAACCATTCCATTTATCCAACTTTCATCAACATGCATATAACACAATCACAACTCAAACAACCAAATATTCATTTCAATCCTATCCTATGGTCCACTAGCCTAAGCGTCCAGAAATATTATATATTACATAGAGGAAACCAAAACCATACATTGACCGATTCCTAATATGCTCTATACACCAAATTTGTATCCAAACCAAGCCTCCAATCACAAGATTTTGCCCCCAAGGTTCCAATTCCACAAGTTTAAACTCCAATTTGATTTTACACCAACAATATTCAATCTAATCCACATATATCACTATAATTAATCTCTAAATTGAAAATCTCAAAAATCCACAAGAGGGTTAGGATTCTTACCTTCTCCAAGTATCATAAGATCATAACCCAATAATCTTCTTAAGTTAGATTGATCCTAGACACATCAAAATATCAAAATTTCAAAATTTCAAACACTAAATTTTTGAATTTTTGGAAGGAAAGTTTGAGAGGAAATCGAGATTTTCTCAGAATTTTGTTGGGTGAGTTTCATAGAGCTCTTCGCGGTGATCGTGGGGTCGCAAATGGTGCGGCAATCGGAGCTCCGTAGCTCAAGTTATGAGCTTGGAAAGTTAGTGATGAATAATAACAATGGAGGGTTTCTCTCCTTCTTCCCGACTCAGCTGCATGTGTTGTATTTGTGGCTGAATATGGTTCATTAATGTGTGTTATATATGTTGGGCTTGGACCCAACTTGGTTCCGGTCCAAACCGTTAGCTTTTTTGGCCAATTTGGCCCAACTTTGGGCCAAACCTTTAAAATTAGTGCCTGGTTTTCAATTTTAATTATTTTTTCCTATGTTTTTCTACAATTTTTACTATTCTCACATAGTACCAGATAGGTTTAAGTCAGTACTGCCGGCTAATATACCGGTACGTGTTTTTACACAATTTTCCATAGAAAATTACATTTTTCAACTCAGAAAAGTCTACTGAATCCAAAAATTATATTTAAATTTTCTAATTAATATTCTAAATTTTTGGATCCTATTTTGGATAATTAAATTAATATAATTAAGCGGCTAATTAATTACGGTTCTTACAGAGGAGGCTCACAATTCTAAATACACCGTTCATCTAGGCACTAATTAGATGTACCAAGATTTGAAGCAATTATTTTAGTGGAAATGTATAAAAAAAATGTAAATACTTTTGTTTCCCACTACTTGACTTGCCAACAAGTTAAAGCTGAACATCACAAGCCTACAGAATTGCTACATCATATTGAGATACCCGAATGAAAATGGGAGAGAATTATCATGGACTTTGTATCTACTATCTAGTTTACCTCGTAGTTTTAAGGGCTACGATTCAATTTCGATGATAGTAGATAGAATGACGAAGTTAGCTCACTTTCTTCCTTTGAAAACTACTTATGCTGTAGCTCGATATGCTAAGCTTCATAGAGCCCAAGTGTCCATTATCTCAGATCGCGACCACAATTTAACTCTCATTTCTGAAAATTCAATCAAAATGTGCTTGGAACAAAAGTAGATCTTAGTACAGCCTTCCGTCTACAGACGGACAGATAATCTGCGGGAACAATTCAAATTTTAGAAGATATGTCGAGATGTTGTGTTTTAGATTTTGGTGGAAATTGGGATAGCTAGCTACCTTCAATTGAGTTTTCTTATAAAAATAGTTATCAAGTCAGTATTTAAATGACACCATTTGAAGTTCTTTATGGAAGGGATGTAGATCACCAATTATATAGTTTGAGGTTGGAGAGTGATAAACCCCAATTTTGTAGTTTATTTTATGCTTAATTGAGGGGATTTTATCACCTTTTCTCACATTTATTCAATGATATAGCATGGTTTTGTAATTCTCCCTTAAATTGTGCTTAAGTATAAAAACATGCTTTTTAGGCCCTAAAATTGGTGATTTTAATTCACCTTAATTCCATTCGATGCCTTGATGTTTTGTTGAGTGATTTCAGGTTCATAAGGCAAGTATCGGATGGAAGAAGTGAAGAGAAAAGCATGCAAAGTGGAGAATTCATGAAGAAATGAGCATTTGGACAATTGAGGGCCACGCGCACGCGTCATCCACGCGTACGCGTGCATTGAAGACTTGCAAGCCACGCGCACGCGTCACCCACGCGTACGCGTGAGTAGGAGTTTTGGCCAGCGACGCGTACGCGTGACCCATTCGTACACGTGACGCTTGGGACGTGACTCACTTAAAGTGGAATCACTGGGGGCGATTTTTAAGCTGCCCAGGCCCAAATCCAACTCGTTTCTGAGGGTATTTCATGCAGAATTGAAGATTGAGCAAAGGGGGGGGGGGAGCAATTAGTGGTAGCTTGGCATCATGTAGTTTAGTTTCTAGAGAGAGAAGCTCCCTTTTCTCTCTAGAATTAGGGTTCTTAGGCTTATTTCCATCTTAGATCTAGGTTCAATTTATTGTTCTCATCTTGTTTTCTTTACATTTTCATGCTCTAGTAGTTTGATTCTCTTAGTTTTCATGTTAATTTCCCCTTTATGCCTCTTTTATGTTAATGAACTCATGTTGGATTTGGATCTCTTTTGATGCAATTGATGTTTGATGTTCTTTTATTGATGACTTGAGTTGTTGTTATTAATTTCCTTGCAATTGGTAGTTGTTAGCTTTTATGCTTCCTTGCAATTTACTATGCTTCCCTTTTATGCCTTCCAAGTGTTTGACAAAATGCTTGGAAGGATGTTAGAGTATATTTTGAGCATTCTTGGCTTAGAAAGAGGAATTAGGCAATCTTGAGTCATGAATACCCAACTCATGTTGGTGATCTAGAGTTGTTAGCTAGTATTATTTTCGTTGACTCTAATCTCTTGCTAATTCAATTAGTGAGTTGATTAGGACTTTTGGATTGAGATTAGCTAGTCTTGTTTGACGTTCTCTCAATGTGAAGATAATTTATACCTTCTTCCATTGCTAGAGATGACGAAATAAGATAAATTTTTGTTAATCATTGTTATTAGTGACTAGGATAGAAAGCCTATGATCTCAACCCTTACCATGAATGTCTCTCTTTATTAATTACTTCCTTTAATTGTTTTCTTTACATTTCTTGTCATTTACTTTCTTGCCCCTTTTATAAATCAAACCTCCTGTATTCCTTCATACCAATAATCATTCACTTCATTGCAATTCCTTGTGAGACGATCCGAGGTTTCAATACTTCAGTTATTTTTATTGGGGTTTGTACTTGTGACAACCAAATTTTTGTTGTGAGAATTGTTTGTTGGTTTGGAGCTATGCTTACAACGAAGTTCTTATTTCTATAAGAGAAATTCCAGACCGACACGACGATTCCTCATTATCAAAATGGCACCGTTGCCGGGGAATCGCAATGGTGTTATGTTATTGGCTATTGTAAATATGTGAATATGTTTGCCTTTTTCTTATTTGTTAGTTTTTGTTAGTGTTCTGAGGGTTACCTAAAACTGTAGGTCGATCTCGGATGAGATCTTCTGTACTGGTCGGAGATGACGTGTCTGGTTGGCTGGTGGCGGCCAGAGCTGTTGTGTCCGACTTGTTGGACTGGCTGCACTTCTGATCCTTTGTCACCGGAGGGTGGGGGTTACCTGCAAGAGACTCCAATGCTTAAGTTAGCATGGGTATTAAGCAGGTTTATTGTAGAATCAGAGTATGAGTTATACCTGGGTGTTCTAGTGTATTTATAGTAGTGTGGGCTGACCTTTCTGATAAGATAAGTTAGTTATCTTGTCTTATCTTATCTTATTTTGGGTGAAGTCAGCTTATCTTCAAGGTAACCGCCTTTATCTCTGTAGGCTTGGATTGCCTTTGGATTTGGGTCGTGTTCCTCTATTTGGGCCCTTTATTGGGCTTTCCTGTTGATTTAGCCGATCTCTTTAAGAAGAGATCGGATTGTCGGACCTGAAGAGGTCGGTTGCCATGTCACTAAACATCCCGGGTCGGACAGCTCGACCCAGGGTATGAACAGTACCCCTGCTTGAGCTCGGTCTTCTACTTTGAGGTTGAGTTTTTTGACTTCGAACTTTTTATAGTGAAGCCGAACTCGAGCACTTTTGCCGATTCTTTTCTTTGTAGAGCTTTTTGAATGTAGAACGTTTTTCCTCTAAAAGCGCGCGCTTTTGTATTAGCGCTTTGTTATAGGGAACGTGCGAGGGTTTAATACCTGAATTAATTGGTATTAATTGCCCCGTTGCTTTATTTTGAATTTTGCTTCCTCAGAAAAATGGTTTCTCTTCTTCTTTTTTCTTTGTAACGCCTTCGTTCTCTCTCTCTCTCTCTCTGTCTTTTCTTGCGTTGCGATATCTTCCAGCGATTCCTTCCTTTCTACTTCTTTCGGAGCTTCTCATTTTTCCAGGTTAGTTCCATTTTGCAATTACTTTTTTCTTTCGTTGCTTTAGCTTTGGCTTTGTGGCGAAGTTTTGATTTTGCTTGGAGAAAGTTTGGATCTTTCTGTTTTTGTTGCGCCTAATTGCTGTTGTATTGTGTGTTCTGAGAGTTTCTTCGTCTTTCGTATGAACTTTTTCACCTTTCCTGTTGCTTGATGCTTTTAGGGCTTTTGCATGTTATCACCGTTTCTGCTTGTGCTTTCGATGATGGTTTTTGTTTGATTCTGGAGAAAAGGCTGTGTCTTTGACCATTCTCTGCTTGACATGTTTGGTGTTGTCGAAACTTTTTGTAAAAAGATAATGGCTTTGATGACTTTTTGTACTTTTTTGTGTTTTGTCTTTCTCCTATGAAAATGCTTTCTGTTTAAAATCTTCTTTTTTGTTTGGGGGATGCTGAGACATAAGCTGTAGATTTTTCCTGAAACCTTGCTTTGCCACTGCCTCCAAAGGATGCCCCAGGACTTTGGTTTGAGTCTTGGGGTTTTCCTTTTCTGTTTGTTCGTCTGTATCATATTAGTCGAGTTACTTTGCACCTCCTCCGAGATATTTTTTAGTAATCTAATCTTCTTTTTTTTGTAGGATTAGTTGGCCTCATGTCTTCTCGCAATAACGTTGTAGAGATGTCTTCCAAAGTTCCCGAGGGGATGTTCGATTGGCTGGACTCCCTTGTCCTAATGTGTGTCTCTGTCGTGGATGCTGAATTTTGTGTAGAGCTAAGGAAACATCATAGGATTTGTGGTAACAGTGCTCGGGAGAGGGATTATGAGCTTGTAGCTCCCGACTCTGATGAGAGGGCTTGTTTTCCTACTTCCGTCGAGGGGGAGCGTCCCTTTTTCTATGCCTATGAATATTTCTTTAGCCAGTTGGACATTACCTTTCCTTTACTGCTTTCGAAACCGATTTGTTGTGGTCTTGTAATATTGCCCCATCCTAGCTTCATCCGAATTCATGGGGTTTTATCAAGATTTTTCAACTGCTTTGCCAAGAGTTAGGCATAATACCTTCCCAGACTCTTTTCCTCTATCTTTTTATATCTGCCAAGCCTGGAGGTTCCTCCAAAAAGAAAGCTTCCTGGGTTTCGTTCAGGTCGGCCCAGGGGCATAAAGTTTTTGCCATGTATGATGAGTCTTTTAAAGATTTTAAGAATTATTTCTTCCGAGTTCGTGCTGTTGAGGGGGTCCGCCCCTTTTTTCTTGATGAGAATGACGAGCCTGCTTTCCCTCTAGAGTGGCAAAAGAATGTGAGAGTGTCTCGCTATACATGGGAGATGCTTGATGAGGTTGAGCGGGCTTTTGTAGTTGTTCTTGAAGATTTGTGGGGGGAACCACCCCATTTGGATACAAAAAGATTTTTGAGTGATCCATCTTTGGTTCGAACTGCTTTGGGTACTATCTGACTTATTTCTATACTTATTTCTTAGTTTTTCTTCTCCTAAGTTGTAACTCGTCATTATGGTTGATTCTGTATTTTCAGAGATGTCAAAAAACAATGATTCCATGAAGGCCTACAAGAAGGCGAAGAAGGCTGCTGCTGCTCAAAATATCTCGGCCAAGGCGGCCGGAGAGGGATCTTCTCAAGTTTCAGTGAAGCTGCCCGTGCCGAGTTCTCCTGGGCCGAGGAAGGTGGTCCCCACTCCTCGAGTTCGTCTGACTGATCCTCCACAGATTTCTGCCACTACTTTTGGTGCTCCTCCCAACAAGAAACAAAAAACAATAGAGGCCTTTAACCTTGACGCCCCTCATTTTAATGCAATCGAGTTCGTAGATCAGCAAATCGGTCCCTACGGTGCCCTCCCCATGGATGATGTATCAATCCTTCGCCATCTAGATTTTATGACCCAAAACAGTGTTAAAATGGCATATATGGGGGCTGCCATGTACCGAACTGCTCAGAATCTTCCTCTCCATGCCACCAAAGAATTTATGGAGGAGGCTAAACAGAAGTTCGACCGGATGAAGGGCCTGAAGGAAGAGCTTGAGGTAAAGGTAGCCAAATTGGAGAAGGATCTGGAAAACGAAAAGGCGAGTTCCCTTGCTCTGGCGGCTTCTGTGCGGTTGGCCGAGGACACGACATTGAGGCATAAGGACAGTTATGTTACATCTTATCGGGAGGTAGTGCGTCTAAGAGAGGAGTTGGAGTCTGCCCGAGTAGACTATTCCGAGCTCCAAGGTCACCTCATCGGCAGCGTGAACGCTGCCTATGATAATTTAAAAGAGCATGTTCAAGTTCTTGCTCCTGAGGTTGACCTTACTCTCTTTAGCTTGGACAATGTTGTGAGGAATGGTAAGATTGTCCTCGACGACCAAGATCATGATGTTGATCCACCCCCTGTGCTTTCTGCCAAGGTGTCCGCTTCTACAGTTCCTCCGGTTGAGGTTGGTCATTCTGTTTCTGATTCGGACTGTCAGATCTTGAACCGGGATGATGGTACCGTGGATGCTATGCCTCTCTAGGCTCGCCCTCCTTCACCCCAAACTGATGCTGCTAAAAAGTCTTCTAATCTTTAGCTGAGTTTTCTTTGGATATTTGCGTAGTTGGCCCGACTTGTGGGCTTTAAAACTCTTTATTTTGTATAGTTGAATATTTTGCTGACTGCTGGTACTCCCTTTGGTTGCTTGTTTAGCAACTTTTGTTTTTAAAAAACAAGTAGCTTTCAAGCTTTTGGGCTTGACCCTGAAGCTTTATAATATTGTATTCTATGGCATGCTTGTTTACACTTGTCTTGGCACCTTTCTGGGTTTTTAGAATACTGGAGCCTTGCTGCTCAGCCTCTTTGAACTGCTTTGTACTTGGAGGTCGTAGATGCGTGGATCCAATTCGTATTTCGGTTTGCTTGCTCTTACTTGTATTTATCCATAACCGATTTCTTTACATCGTCCTTTTCCAAGTTATTTTTGTAGTCCTCTTTTTTGGACCTTTATCAGGTCTCTTTCAGGGACTACTTTTATAACTTGTTGGTTGTAGGAGATCGACTTCTTTGCGTCGTCTTTTTCCAAGTTATTTTTGTAATCCTCTTTCTTGGACCTTTGTCAGGTCTCTTTCAGGGATTACTTATATAACTTGTTTGTAGGAGGTCGACTTCTTCATGTTGTCCTCTTCTAAGTTATTTTTGTAATCCTCTTTCTTGGACCTTTGTCAGGTCTCTTTCAGGGATTACTTTTATAACTTGTCCGTTGTAGGAGACCGACTTCTTTATGTCGATCTCTTCTAAGTTATTTTTGTAATTATCTTTCTTGGACCTTTGTCAGGTCTCTTTCAGGGATTACTTTTATAACTTGTCCGTTGTAGGAGACCGACTTCTTTATGTCGATCTCTTCTAAGTTATTTTTGTAATCCTCTTTCTTGGACCTTTGTCAGGTCTCTTTCAGGGATTACTTTTATAACTTGTCCGTTGTAGGAGACCGACTTCTTTATGTCGATCTCTTCTAAGTTATTTTTGTAATCCTCTTTCTTGGACCTTTGTCAGGTCTCTTTCAGGGATTACTTTTATAACTTATTTTTGTAGGAGACCGACTTCGTTAGGTCGATCTCTTCTAAGTTATTTTGTAATCCTCTTTCTTGGACCTTTGTCAGGTCTCTTTCAGGGATTACTTATATAACTTATTTTTGTAGGAGACTGACTTCATTAGGTCGATCTCTTCTAAGTTATAGCAATTCCTCTTTTATAGGGTTGGCCAGACCTCTTTCCAGGGATTTGCTAATAACTTGGGTTGACTCGGTCCGACTTCTTAACGTCGGCCAGTCTTTAAGTTATTATTTAGCAATTCATAAGACCTCGTCAGGTTCTTTTTTCGGATCACTTTCGATAACTTCTTGCATTATTCTGTGTTCATATTTGCCGATTTATAGAAGGTGGTTTCTATCTTTGTTTGTTCGACCTTTAGATGAATCGCGTTTTCATCTCTATTGGTCTTTATCGTGATCATGCAGTGAATCTGTTTTTCACTTTCTGCCGATCTGTTGCTTTATAATCGGACGATAAATGCTTCAGATTAATGCGTCTTGAGAATTTGTGGAATATCTAAAAATATATTTTTTTCAAAAGAAAGTGAAAATATATACATACGGGAGTTTTTCATCCCTTTAAATCGGATAATTTCTGGATTTCGATTTGGTGCCTCGTTAAAAAATCTTTTCAGGAAAAAGAGTGCATTTGAGATTTTTTACCTTCTCTAGCTATAGTACCTTCTTAGGTTGCAGGCGTGCCATGATCTGGGAAGCTCTCGTCCATCGAGTTCGGATAGTCTGTAGTAGCCCTTTCCAAGTACTTCTATGACTCGGTAGGGTCATTTCCAGTTTGCTGCTAGCTTTCCTTCTCCGGGTCGAGTTGTTCCAATATCATTTTGGATTATGATGAGATCATTTTTAGCAAAACCTCTTGGCACTACCCTTTGATTATATCTCAAATCCATTCGTCACTTTAGCGCTTCTTCCCTGATCCGGGCACTTTCTTGGATTTCCGGAAGTAGGTCGAGCTCTTCTCTTTGAAGTTGAGAATTGGCTTCTTCATTGTAGTGGACTACTCTAGGCGACCCTTCCTCGACCTCTACTGGGATCATTGCCTCCACTCCGTATGCTAGTCGAAATGGTGATTCGTTTGTGGTGGAATGTGACGTTGTTCGATACGCCCATAGGACTTGTGGAAGTTCTTCGGCCCAAGCTCCCTTTGCAGCTTGTAGTCTCCGTTTCAACCCAGCCAATATGACTTTGTTGGCAGCTTCGGCCTGTCCATTGGCTTGAGGATGTTTGACGGAGGTGAACTGGTGTTTTATGTTCAGATCGGCTACTAACTTTCTGAAGCCTGCATCTGTGAATTGGGTGCCATTGTCCGTGGTGATGGAATATGGAACCCCGAACCTTGTAACAATGTTCCTATATAGGAATTTCTGGCTTCTTTGAGCAGTGGTGTTGGCTAGGGGCTCTGCCTCGATCCACTTTGTGAAATAGTCTACCCCTACTATGAGGAATTTGACTTGTCCTGATCCCTGGGGGAAAGGTCCGAGGAGATCAAGTCCCCATTTTGCAAATGGCCAAGGTGAGGTTACGCTGATGAGCTCTTCTGGTGGGGTGATGTGAAAGTTGGCATGTTTCTGGCATGGTGGGCATGTCCTTACATACTCTGTAGCTTCTTTTTGTAGAGTTGGCCAATAAAATCCTGCCCAGAGTACTTTTTTTGTGAGAGCTTGTGCTCACAAATGCCACTGTGTACTTCCTCTAAAACTTCCCTTGTGTTGGAGGTCAGCACACATTTTAGTAGTGGTATTGAAATTCCTCTTTTATATAGGGTGTTATTTATGATGGTGTAGTACTGAGCCTCCCGTTTTAACCTCTTTGCCTCCTTCTCATTTGTGGGGAGTGTTTCTGTTTTGAGGTAATTAATTATGGGGGTCATCCATCCTTGATCCTGACTTGTTATGGCTAGAACTTTTTCCTCTTCCGAGATTGATGGATTCTGCAGCATTTCCTGGATGAGGCTTCTATTGTTGCCCCCTGGTTTGGTGCTGGCTAGTTTTGAGAGTGCATCAACTCGGGCATTTTGTTCACGGGGTATGTGGCAGATCTTATATTCCCCGAGTTGTCCGAGCTGTTCCTTGGTTTTATCCAAATACTTTTTCATGGTGGGATCTTTGGCTTGGTAGCTCCCTGTTATTTGTGAGGTGACTACTTGTGAATCGCTGAAGATGTTGAGTTTTTGAGCTCCAACCTCCTTAGCCAGCTTCAAACCAGCTAGTAACGCTTCATATTTCGCCTGGTTGTTTGAGGTCGGGAACCCAAATTTGAGGGATAGCTCAACTTGGGTTCCTTGGTTGCTTTCAATTATCACACCTGTGCCGCTTCCAGTCTTATTTGAAGACCCGTCCACGTAGAGATTCCATTCTGTGGGGGTTTCCAGGATATTTGTGAATTCTGCGATGAAGTCGGCCAAGTATTGTGATTTGATGGCTGTCCGAGCTTCATATTGGAGGTCGAACTCGGATAACTCGACTGCCCATTGTAAAATTCAGCCTGCTAGATCTGTTTTCTGCAGTATCCCTTTTATGGGCTGGTCGGTCTGAACTTTAATGGTGTGAGCCTGGAAGTACGGGCAAAGTCGTCGAGATGTCAGTATGAGAGTGTAGGCGAACTTTTCTATTTTTTAGTAGTTCAGCTCGGATCCCTGCAGCGCTTTACTAATGAAGTATACAGGTTGTTGCCCTTTGTCGTCCTCTCGAACCAGTGCTGAGGCTACTGCCTGACTTCCTACTGTAAGGTATAATACGAGTGGTTCTTCCTCTCGTGGTCAAGTTAGGATAGGTGGTCGTCCCAGAAAATTTTTGAAATCCTGGAAGGCTTGCTCGCATTCCATTGTCCATTCAAACTTCTTTCATTTCCTTAAAGTGGCATAGAAGGGGAGGGATCTTATCGCTGATCCCGCTAAGAATCTGGATAAGGCTGCTAATCTCCCGTTGAGTTGTTATACCTCTCTGACACAAGTCGGGCTCTTCATGTTGAGTATGGCCTGGCATTTGTCCGGGTTTGCTTCAATTCCTCTTTGCGTGAGCATGAAACCTAAGAATTTGCCCACTTCTACTGCAAAGGTGCATTTTGCGGGATTGAGTTGTATGTCATGCTTCCTTATAGTGTCGAACACCTGAGCCAGGTTGGACAGTAATGTCTCTTTGCTTTGTGTCTTTATTAACATGTCGTCCACGTAGACTTCCATGATTTTTCCAATATGATCTAAAAAGAATTTATTCATTAGCCTTTGATACGTAGCTCCCGCATTCTTGAGACCGAAAGGCATCACTATGTAGCAGTAATTTACTTTTGGTGTTAAAAACGAGGTCTTTTCTTGATCTGGTGGATACATGGGGATTTGGTTGTATCCGGAATATGCATTCATAAACGAGAGGTATCTATATCCGGATGAAGCATCTACCAGAGCATCGATACTTGGGAGTGGGTAAGGATCTTTTGGGCAGGCTTTGTTGAGATCGGTGTAGTCAGTGCACATTCGCCATTTCCCATTTGATTTTTTCACCAAGACGACGTTAGCTAGCCATAGTGGGTACTTGACTTCTCTTATGAATCCTGCCTCCAGTAGTGCTTGTACCTGTTCTTCCACAGCTTGGGATTGTTCTGGCCCAAGTTTTCTTCGTCTCTGCTGTACCGGCCGAGATCCTGGATAGACCGCCAACTTGTGACTCATTAGCTTGGGGTCTATGCCTGGCATGTCTATAGCTTTCCATGCGAAGAGATCGACATTATCTCGTAAGAACTATACTAATAATTCTTTTGCGTTTCCTTTCAGGACCGTGCCAATATTAGTTGTTTTGTCCGAGGTGTCTCCGATCTGAACTTTCTCTACCTCTCCTTCGGGCTGTAGACGGAGTTCTTCTCGTCTCTGAACTCCACCAAGCTCAATTGTATGGAACTCTTCTCCTCTGCCTCTAAGGTTTAGACTTTCGTTATAACAGTGGCGTGCCATCTTTTGATCTGCTTTTATTGTAGCTATCCCTTCTGTAGTTGGGAATTTCATGCATAGATGTGGAGTTGAGACAATTGTGCCGAGTTGATTTAGTGTTGTCCGACCTATTAGGGCATTGTAGGCTGAACTCACGTCGACCACGATGTAGTCTATCTTGAGTGTTCTGGATTGTTTCCCTTTTCCGAAGGTTGTATGTAGTGACACGTATCCCGGTGGTTGTACTGGGGTATCACCCAGTCCGAACAGGCTGTTCGGGTATGCTCTAAGCTCCTTTTCTTCTAATCCGAGCTTGTCGAAGGCAGTTTTGAATAAGATGTCAGCGGAGCTCCCTTGGTCTATTAATGTGCGGTGGAGATTGGCGTTCACCAGTATGATGGTGATGACCATGGGATCGTTGTGTCCTGAGATGACACCTGATGCGTCTTCTTTGGTGAATGTGATTGCAGGGATGTTGGGTGCTTCCTCCTTTCCTTTAACATGATATACTTCTTTGAGATATATTTTGCGGGATGACTTGGAGATTCCTCCTCCTGCAAATCCTCCGTGTATCATGTGGACATGTCTTTCTGGCATACGAGGTGATCGCTCAGCTCGTCCGACATCTTCATCCCTTCGTCTTTTTCTTTGCTCATCATCTCGGATGGCCAGGTACCGATTTAGTTTTCCTTCTCTTACTAATTTTTCTATTCACAGTATTCGTTCCGATTTTCTCCTCCTCTTTTGCCTTTGAGTGGTCGAGCTGGGGGTATCTTTTCTATGTTACAGACTTCTTTGTAAATATCCACCAGGGACACCCGAAGAGGGGTGTAATTATGATACTTTTTTAATTTTTCCCCCATTCGATCTTCCTTCTTCTTGGATTCTTTTATCTTTATCTCGGTAGGTGAAACCGGATTTCGAGGCCTCCCCAAGTCGGGAATTTTCTTCCATGTTGATGTACTTCTCTGCCCGCTCTTGCACCTCATCCAGAGTTGTGGGGTATTTCTTTGATATAGATTGGCTGAAAGGTCCCTTTCGTAAGCCGTTGATGAGGCCCATGATGGCAGCCTCTGTTGGCAAGCTTTGTATATCCAGGCATATTTTGTTGAATCTTTCCATGTAGTTGTGAAGACTTTCCCGATCTCCTTGCCTGATTCCTAGTAGACTAGGGGCGTGCTTAGCCTTGTCTTTTTGGATGGAGAATCTGGCCAAGAACTTTTTGGCTAGGTCGTCAAAGCTTGAGATGGACTTAGGAGGTAAGTTGTCGAACCATCTAATTGCTGTCTTCGTGAGAGTCGTTGGAAAAGCTTTGCAGCGAACGGCGTTTGAGGCGTCAGTGAGGTACATTCTGCTTCTGAAGTTACTGAGGTGATGGTTGGGATCTGTAGTGCCATCATACAAAGTCATATCCGGAAGTTTGAAGTCTTTAGGGATTTTAGTCTTCATGATTTGCCTAGTGAATGGATCTTGATCCTTGCGAGAGTTGTCCTCAGGGGTGGTCCGGGTAGCCTTTGCTTTGAAATCGGCTTCAAGTTGTAGGAGTTTATCTTCTAATTCTCGATGTCGTCTTACCTCTCTTTGTAGATCCTTGCCGACTTCTTGCTGGTACTGGCTTTCTTTTTCGAGTTGCTTTAGACGATCTTAAAGTGCTTCTATTACTCCTGGGTGTGATGAGTTTTTGTCTCCGTTAAATTCCGGAGTGTCCTTTGGTGTGGCACCCGTGTTTTTGTGCGGCGTTCTGTCCTCTAGATCTGAGTTGTGGTCGTTATCCTGTTCGTCTGCCATGGTGATTGGATGACTTCCAGGTCTCTGGCAACGGCGCCAATGTTCCGAGGGTTACCTGAAACTGTAGGTCGATCTCGGATGAGATCTTCTGTACTGGTCGGAGATGACGTGTCCGGCTGGCTGGTGGCGGCCGGAGCTGTTGTGTCCGACTTGTTGGACTGGCTGCACTTCTGATCCTTGGTTACTGGAGGGTGGTGGGTACCTGCAAGAGACTCCGATGCTTAAGTTAGCACGGGTATTAAGCAGGTTTATTGTAGAATCAGAGTATGAGTTATACCTGGGTGCTCCAGTATATTTATAGTAGTGTGGGCTAACCTTTCTGATAAGATAAGTTAGTTATCTTGTCTTATCTTATCTTATTTTGGGTGAAGTCAGCTTATCTTCAAGAGAACCGTCTTTATCTCTGTAGGCTTGGATTGCCTTTGGATTTGGGTCGTGTTCCTCTATTTGGGCCCTTTATTGGGCTTTCCTGTTGATTTGGCCGATCTCTTTAAGAAGAGATCAGATAGTCGGACCTGAAGAGGTCGGTCGCCATGTCGCTAAACATCCCGGGTCGGACAGCTCGACCCAGGGTATGAACAGTTAGGTTTAGGACTTTGTTGCTTATTTTCTTAGCTTTTGTTTTTTGTTTGCCACTATGAATTCTCATCCCTTTAGCTATGAGTTTGGTTCAAATTCTGTTGTAGGAAATGGGAACTACAATGGCAACATGCATCAAGGATGGAACAATCAAGGATGGAAGGAGCCTCAAGGGATTGATCACCCTTCTTGGCAACAACAACCTCCGGTTTCTTATAGGTATAATTCCAATCCTAATGCATATCAATCTAATGGATGTGGTGACCCTTATTGTGATTGTCAACAACCACCACCATATGCCTATGAACCACCTCCTCAACATGGTTTTGAACCACCACACTCACAAGCCCCTTATCACCAAACACCTCAATATGACCCTAATCCTTATCCACCATACCAACCACCTTTTGAGCCATATGAACCATACATAGAACCACAACAATTCCAACACAACTACTCCCCAGAACCACCTCCATATACACCATCTCCATACCCTTACCAAGATGAACCACCTTCCAATTATGAACCCTTTCCCCCAAACCATGAACCCTCTCTTCCACTACCACCTTCATTGGACCAACCTCTCCAACCCCTATGGCAAAAACAACAAGAACTTCTAATTCGTTGCCAAAAGCAAGGAGAGGTGTTGGCTAACTTAACCAAAGCAATAAACCAAATGGCATCAATATGCTCAACTATCCAAGACACCTTTTTTGCGAGATATGGAGGATTAGTTGAAGAGCACAATGAGAAGGAGAATTTGGAGCTTCAAGGTGAAGAAGGGGAGTTAAAGCAAGAATTGTCACAAGAGGAGGAAGTTGAGATAATTGAGCCGGAAGAAGTGGTTGAAGATCTAGGAGATGTTGGAAGTCCATGGGAATGTAGCATCATAGAGCCCTCTTCCAAGAAGCTTGACATTGATGTTGAGGAGGGTGCGCAACCTCCAAAGCATATCATGGTGGAAGACTTTGAAGAGGTTGATCAAGAAATGGATTCAATCAATGAGGAATTCCTATCTATAATTGAATCATCCCCCATTGGACATGAAATTGAGATCAAAGAGGAAGATGTTGAAATTGAGGAAGCTTGCAAAGAGGTGGAGGTAGTCGAAGAAGAGCATAAGGGAATGAAACTTGCAAGATCATTAGAACTACCCCTTCTTAAGTCACCATCCTACATAACATTCAAGTGGATAAAATTCTTATCCCTAAGCCTTACTTTCTCACTTGAATATGGTTTGATTGAATCTGATGGTCAACTTGGAGCTCTTTGTGGAGTTAAGAGTAGGAGAGAGTTGTGTGGTGGTTGGAAACATCACTCTAAGTTCATGATGGTAGCATGCTCAAAGTTGAATAGTAATAGTTGGTGTAGAACCAAATTGCATGGGTCTAGGAAGTTGTTTGGAGGCTTCATTGAGAATTTGGCTTGTCTACCACACAAGTGGAACCATGATGATCAATTAGAAGATGGGTGTGAAAATAAGATATGGGATCCCGGATCGCAACATGAAGACCAATTTTGGGAGCTCATATCTTGGGAAGAACCTCACCCAAGTTTGGTGAAGATGGTTGGAAATTCTGACAACCAATTGGAGAGCAAGCATTCTTGGAGTTTCAAGGATGAATACAAGCATAAACCACCTTGACAAGGAGCCTCCCAAATGTCCAACTTAAGGACTTAGACTAAAAGTGCTAGGTGGGAGACACCCCACCATGGTAAACTCTTTCCATTCTCTTGTATATGTAATCAATGAATGAATTGGGTTGCCATTGTAGGTAGTTTTCTTCTTTGTATACTCTTGTTTTAGTATTTTAGTTGTTAGCTTGTTTGATTAGATTTGTGCCTTAAGTTCTAGAGTAGTTATTGCTGAGTAGTGTTTTACTTGAAGTGTAAGTTTTGTTTGTTTTATCTTTCCAAAAACCAAAAAGATTTGTTGTTAAATTTGAATTTTGATTGTTTTTTTTTTTTAAAAATGGGGTGTCCACACGCAAGCGTGGAGCACGCGTGGGCGTCGATTGCATTTTTACAACTCCTGGTACAAAAACCAGAGAGTTATGCAAAGTTTGTGCGAGAACTGTGCGACGACCCACGCGTACGCGTGGATGACGCTTACGCGTCATCTGCATTTTCTGCGTCCCACGCGTACACGTGAACGACGCTTACGCGTCGATTTACACTCCTTCCTACCGACACGTACGTGTTGCCGAAGCGCGCGCGTCGCCATCTGCGCCCTGCTTCCTCTGTTATGCTCTATTTCCTTTCCTCTTTTCTTCCTTTCTTTCTTCTTTCTTCTTTCTCCTTTCTCCTTCTTCCCTTTTTTTTTCTTTTCTTTTTCCTTCTCCTCTCCTTTCTTCTTCCTTTCTTACTTTTCTTTTATTGTCTCTTTTCAAATTTCCACTTCTCATTTTTCTTATTTTTTTATTCTCTTTTATTTATTGCATTTACCTATTTTCATTAATTACATTTTAATTTTGTTTTTATAGCTTGTTCCTCTTTTCTTTTCTAAGTTTCTTATTTTAATAATGGTGTTGGATTCTCTTACTCAATTGTTGAGAATTCTTAGATTATCTTGGTGTTTCTTGACTTGTTTAATATTGTTGGGTGATGAATCTTTCTAAGTCAATGCTTAATCTTTTATGACCCTTGTGTTCTTTGTGCATTGATATGAACTTGCATGTCTTTCATGACCCACTCTTTCTTGTTTGAACTTGATGCTCAACATGCTCTTCATGTTATTCACTTATACTTTAAATTCCCTCTTGCATCAAGTATGAGTTGATATGCCCTCTGCCTATATTGCTCTCTCACTTACATGCGTAACTAACATGTAGTGAGAACCTTACTTGTATTTGGTATTATCCCCCGCCTATGTTCTATTGCTTTGATATCTTTGTTGTAGGCTTAGTTTTCTTTCTTTTTCTTTCCTTTTAGGTTGGCCACCAAGAGGGAAAGGAAAAGCTTCAAAATGGGGGCAACAAACAAGTCCACCTGCACAATCCTTTGAAGAAGCTCATTAGTTGTGGCAACCCGTCCACCTTGCTCTTCTTTGCATGCACTGAGGACGGTGCAATCTTCAAGTGTAGGGAGGTCGTCCGACCGATCTCCATGGGTAACAATTTCCTTTTTCAACACCAATTCTTAATTTTCTTTGTAGTTAGTTGTTGCATTGCATGATAGGTTGCATATTAGTTAGAATTTGAACATATTTTACTACTTCTTTCTTATTAGGACTACTTGGTTAGGGTGATGATTTCTTTTCCAAGAAACTATTTTTAAGGCACCCTACCAATTTAATTTGAAATTTTTTTTGTTGAATTTGCTTGAAGAATTTATTTTGGAACATGGTTTTTGAGCTAAGAACACAAGCATGTGAGTTTTGAGCCCAATGGCGTGGTTACATTATATAACCACTTATTTTCATTCTTGTGTGTATTATTCTCTTTTTATGATTGTAATCTTTGGTTTGTTTGATTCTTTATGTCCATTATTCCATGTATACATGCATTTATATGATTGAGGCCATCATTTCATTTAGCTCACTTACCCAAATAACCTACCTTTCATCAACCATTGTTAGCCAATTTTGAGCCTATTTAATCCCTTTTGTTCTTAATGTTAGCACATTACAAGCCTTGAAGCGAAAAATAAATATCCCTTAATTTGGATCTTTGATTAGCTTAGGCTAGTGAGAGTGTGTATTATTTGGGTGTGGGAAACATGGGACATTGGTTGAGGTAAAAGTGTATTTTTATTTTTGTTGAAAATCATGGGATTGGGTACGTGCTTATGCATTAAAAATGTAAAACCATATGCATTGATACGTTTGTATGTACTTTGTTGTGAAAAAAAATGTGAAAAAAAATGCAATAAAAAGGGGACAAAAATGCCCTAGAGTAAAGTAACAATAATAATGCATATGGAATGTGAATTAAAGAGAATGCATGAGTATGTGAAAAAAAAAAAGTGGGAATCATGGGTAGCTAGGTATTGTTTTAGAATTGTATAGGTGTTATATGTGTTGGGTGAGAGCTTAGGTTAATCAAAGATTCAGATTTCAAGCTCACTTGACCATATGCATCTTTACCTTTACCTTAGCCTCATTACAACCTATGAATAAGTCCTCATGATAAATGCATGCATGCATTGAATAATTGTTGATTGTTAGAAGAAAAATAAATCATAGAAAGCATGAGTAGAAGAGAACTGAGTGAATCGACCCTATACACTTGAGTGACTAGAGCGAATACACATCCGGTGAGGGTTCGATGCTCAATTCCTTGTTCTCGTCTTTCATGAGCTTTCTTCTTGCAAGTCTATTTGAACTTCATTTTGATATTTGAATTGGTAGGATTCATGAATCGTCATATGATCTTAGCCCTACTTGTTCATATATGTTCTTGGAGATTGATTTACTTTTAATCAAGTAGGTAGAATCCCTTTGCATTTAGTTGCATTCATATAGATAGGTGCATATAGTTTCTTTGCATTGAATAAATGTTCATACCCCTTTTTGTCCTTCTTTGTTCTTAGCATGAGGACATGCTTGGTTTAAGTGTGGGGAGATTTGATAAACCCCAATTTTGTGGTTTATCTTGTGCTTAATTGAGGAGATTTTATCACCTTTTCTCACATTTATTCAATGAAATAGCATGGTTTTGTAATTCTCTCTTAAATTGTGCTTAAGTGTAAAAACATGCTTTTTAGGCCCTAAAATTGGTGATTTTAATTCACCTTAATTTTATTCGATGCCGTGATGTGTTTGTTGAGTGATTTCAGGTTCATAAGGCAAGTATCGGATGAAAGAAGTGAAGAGAAAAGCATGCAAAGCGGAGAATTCATGAAGAAATGAGCATTTGGACAATTGAGGGCCACGCGCACGCGTCATCCACACGTACGTGTGGATTGAAGACTTGCAAGACACGCGCACGCGTCACCCACGCGTACACGTGAGTAGGAGTTTTGGCCAGCGATACGTACGCGCGACCTATGCGTCCGCGTGACGCTTGGCACGTGACTCACTTAAAGTGAAATTGCTAGGGGCGATTTCTGAGCTACCCAGGCCCAAATCCAACTTGTTTCTGAGGGTATTTCATGCAGAATTGAAGATTGAGCAAAGGGGGGAGCAATTAGTGGTAGCTTGGCATCATGTAGTTTAGTTTCTAGAGAGAGAAGCTCCCTCTTCTCTCTAGAATTAGGATTCTTATGCTTATTTCCATCTTAGATCTAGGTTCAATTTATTGTTCTCATCTTGTTTTCTTTACATTTTCATGCTCTAGTAGTTTGATTCTCTTAGTTTTCATGTTAATTTCCCCTTTATGTCTCTTTTATATTAATGAACTCATGTTGGATTTGGATCTCTTTTAATGAAATTGATGTTTGATGTTTATCTATTGATGATTTGAGTTGTTGTTATTAATTTCTTTGCAATTGGTAGTTGTTAGCTTTTATGCTTCCTTGCAATTTACTATGCTTCCTTTTTATGCCTTCCAAGTGTTTTACAAAATTCTTGGAAGGATGTTAGAGTAGATTTTGAGCATTCTTGGCTTGGAAAGAGGAATTCAGCAATCTTGAGTCATGAATACCCAACTCATGTTGGTGATCTAGAGTTGTTAGGTAGTATTGTTTCCATTGACTCTAATCTCTTGCTAATTCAATTAGTGAGTTGATTAGGACTTTTGGATTGAGATTAGCTAGTCTTGTTTGACGTTCTCTCAATGTGAAGATAATATTACACATTCTTCCATTGCTAGAGATGATGAAATAAGATATATTCTTGTTAATCATTGTTATTAGTGACTATGATAGAAAGCATATGATCTCAGCCCTTACCATGAATGTCTCTCTTTATTAATTGCTTCCTTTAATTGTTTTCTTTACATTTCTTGTCATTTACTTTCTTGCCTTTTATAAATCAAACCCCCCGTATTCCTTCATAGCCAATAACCATTCACTTCATTGCAATTCCTTGTGAGAAGACCCGAGGTTTCAATGCTTTGGTTATTTTTATTGGGGTTTGTACTTGTGACAACCAAATTTTTGATGTGAGAATTGTTTGTTGGTTTGGAGCTATGCTTACAATGAAGTTCTTATTTCTATAAGAGAAATTCCAGACCGACACGACGATTCCTCATTATCAAAATGGCACCGTTGCCGGGGAATTGCAATGGTGTTATGTTATTGGCTATTGTGAATATGTGAATATGTTTGCCTTTTTCTTATTTGTTAGTTTTTGTTAGGTTTAGGACTTTGTTGCTTATTTTGTTTGCTTTTTTTTTTGTTTGCCACTATGAATTCTCATCCCTTTGGCTATGAGTTTGGTTCAAATTATGTTGTAGAAAATGGAAACTACAATGGCAACATGCATCAAGGATGGAACAATCAAGGATGTGAGGAGCCTCAAGGGATTAATCACCCTTCTTGGTAACAACAACCTTCGGTTTCTTATAGGTATAATTCTAATCCTAATGCATATCAATCTAATGGATGTGGTGACCCTTATTGTGATTGTCAATAACCACCACCATATGCCTATGAACCACCTCCTCAACATGGTTTTGAACCACCATATGCTACTTAGGCCTTATCTGTGATGCATTGGAGCAGAAGTCGAAGCTATTCTGAAAATTGGTCAATCAATCAAATGTATATATTAAAAGAAAAGGGTTTTAAGTAAATAGTCAAAATGCTAATTTTACCTTTTCATGTTAAGAGCGTTGTCGAGTCTCTTAAACTATTCAAGTTAGAGTTAGTTTTTTAGTACTGCTTACACACTTGTCAAATACATTAGTACTATCGGCTGATCTTTCTTGTAGAAATTTGCATCCAGGTAGGTACCTTTTTTATGTCCCTATTCTTTTGTGATCGATACTTTTTTAGTTGAAAAATTATTTGACAATGTAAAATTATTTTATATTATCAACATATTAAAATTATTTTTTTTTCTAACAAATGCATAACATATATTAAGAAGTTCAAAAATACTCTAAAATGCATTATCATAAAAGCTAGTTAGAAGAAGCTAGTCATAACAAGAAAAAAATAGAAAAAAAAATTGACGAAAAAAATAGAAAATAAACTAATAATAGTATCTTTGTCCACTAAGGTTAGATATAGTCAATTTGACAATTCACTAAATCAGGGAGAATTCTTCAAGCCAATTCTAGTTCTCGATTAGCTTGAGTTCATCGGTACATTGGATCTAAGACTTTACTTCATTCTATGTTTAGAAAATCAAACAATACACAGTACAAATCATATTTGAATATAAAACTTTTTTCTCTTCTTATATGTATATTCTTTCTAATAATTTTGTTGAAAATTTGAGCATATGTCCTCTTTTTGAGAGCAACGCTGCTCACTTATTAATTATCATTATTGCTCCCAATACTAACTGTTTTTTACTTTTTAATAATAATTAGACGCATCCATATATATATAATACACACATAGAATTCAACTAATGGTTTATGCACTATAGAATTTTCAAATTTAGGAAGTAGATCAAAAGTGCACTAATTGAAGTGCCGGATCCAACATGATGCATGTCCCTTAGAATTTCAATGCAATTAAATTTCATTCTCTAATGCTGGATGCCCGTAAAGATCAAATAAAGCACGACATATGATAATGGGCGATTTCTTATTTGTGTTATCAACCACCTCACTTGAGAGAGATATTGAATTTAAAATATAAAAACCATAATCTTTCATACATCAATTTTTTAACTATATTCAACAATCTACTACCTATAGAGAACTACCAATTATATATGGTTTCCACCCAACCACATGCTGCATACATACACATCCCACGTAAATAATTTAGACAAATCTATACATGTCTTTAGTTAATGTGTTTGGTAATTTCACAAAACTCAATTGCATGTAATTTTTCTTTTATCTAATAAGTAGTTTGTAATTTTAATTAAATTGAATATAATAAGTAATTTGTTGAACTACCAACATGTTTTTTCGATACAATCTTATTGGTGGCCAACCTATTACTTGTGCTCTATGGGTTAGGATAACATTTTAGATTTTTTAAGTACAAGAATTAATTAATTAATTAATAGGTCAGAGCCATATATTAACAAATAACTATTTTACCTATGGGTTAGGATAACATTTTAGATTTTTTAATTACAAAAGTTAATTAATTAATAGGTCTGAGCCATATATTAACAAATAACTGTTTTACTTTATTTATTAAATTATTATTGGAAAAGTTTTTACCATTTTAGATAAAAAAAAAGATGCTTTACTATAATTAATTAGGGCAAGAAAAAAGTGTATGTAATTGAATTTTTCTACTAGATTCATAAAAACTCAAACAAACAATTGAATTATTATTATTGGACTCTATAACTAGCTAGGCATGTATAACACATTTTACGTACTTAATCGTACCAATTTATTCTATACCATACCAAATTTTCCTTTTATCATATAATTGTAGAAGTAAAACATATACTACATTTTTTGAGTCTCTACATCATTGCTTTCTATCATTGCAACTTTTCCCTTCTATTTATCATATGCATATGCATGTCTCATGTATGTATATATACATATAAATGAGCTTGCTTTAGATTTAGCATAAAACATTTCATTTCTTCAAGGACTTGCCTCCAGTATCAGAACACGTGTATTCAGGACAAAATATTTCACGAACCTTCTTCAAGAACCTGCTTCTAGTATCAGAACACCTGCCTTCAATATCAGAACACGTCCATTTAGCGTAAACATTTCATTTCTTCAAGGACTTGCCTCCAGTATCAGAACACGTACATTCAGGGCAAAATATTTCATGAACCTTCATCAAGAACTTACCTTTAGTATCAAAATACCCATACCAACCATGGCGATCAAGTTGTGAAAAGAGGAGTATCACTATTTCACATTTTGCTGGTTGAAGTCGATACCTGCATTGTGTACATGATCACTGGAGGTATTTTACACAATGCCAGAAGCAATTAGCTCAGCAGCAATATTTTACTTTTATCATCATGTACATATTGTTTCATACTAGTTACACATTTTCTTTTTTGTCATTGAACTTTGTTGTTCATTATGGGTGACTCTTTCAGCACCAGAGTTTCAAATGCATTGAGAGCTAAAAATCCAGGAGAGGCACGAGTGGCGGTCGTAGCTGCCATAACTCTTGCAGACTCGCAGGTTCTTCTGGTGAGCTCAATCATTTTTGGGTGCCAAAATATTTTTAAATTATGTTTTAGCTATGAGCAGGATGTGTTGGATTATATCACAGATATGACTCCCTTAATATGTGTCTCTATTATATTAGATACCTTACATGATATTATTTCAGGTTGACACTTTTTTTTTCCTCTTTGCATTATTATTCAATGACCAATTCATGTCTTTCTATGAAGTGTAACACTTGATCATGTTAATATATAGGTATTGCTAGAGGATGTGATTTCTAGAAGTTAGGAACACATGTCAACCTTGGAGCTTATTATGTTTTGGAAATTTTACTTGCTGCTATATTGGATTTTTGGGTACAGTTGAGAGAAAAAATCTTGTAGATTGAAATAATGAGTGGTACCCTCTGCCAAATAATTCTGCTTTTTCTCATTACAAGAAGAAAAAATTAGAAAAAATAGGTTTGTCCTCATTCTCCTAGTTCTTAGGATCCGTTTAGTTAATTGACTTCTTCTTCTATTATTTAGAATGTTTGGTTAACTGGTTTCATGACATGATACTAGAGCTCTATGTCCGAAAGGTCTAGAATTCGATCTTTAGTAAACTCTAAAAGTGAAAAAATAGCATAAGACAAAAAAATAAAGGAGAAAAGAAAGCCTATGCAAAAATCAAGCAAATTCAAAAAAGGCCCTTACTTGAGAAAAGTGTTAGAGATATAACCATTCATATTGCCTTCTTCTATTAGCTTAAACTTTTGGGATGAATGGTATCATGACAGAAAAGAATGTGAGTATTTTTCAAAATAAAACACTAGAGGTCACTAATATTAAGAATAAGTCATTCAAAAACTCATGTTTGATTTCATTAGTTGTTGATAAAAATATTTTTTAATTGTTACTTCATGCTATATGTTTTTTTTATTTGCATTGATATAGTCTAACACACCACTCTAATTTCTTTTATTAAGTAATATTTCCTGATTTCAAGAAATGATATCAAGCAAACAAATCTGATTATATTTATAGAGTTACATCTAAATACATAAAATCTTTAATTGTGTTATACTGCAGGCAATAAAGGCAAGAAAAATGGTATTTGAAAAAAGATTTTTTGTGTAACATGCATTAGTGTGAGGGGTTGGATTGGAGCAAATAAGGTAAAATCTTTGAATTTAAATCATTGTCCATTTGGCACTTAACCAATATTAAATGTTTTAGCTGATATTTAGTATGAATATGTGTTAGTGGAATTATCATGTGTTAGGACAAAATATTTGATGAACCTTGATCAAGGACTTGCCTCTAGTATCAGAACACCCACACCAACCATGGTGGTCAGGTTGTGAAAAGTGGAATACCACCATTTTGCATTTTGCTGGTTGAAGTCAACACCTGCATTGTGTACATGATCACTGGAGGCAATAGTCGTTGAAGTTGGCAAAATATTTCATGAACCTTTTTCAAGGACTTGCCTCCAGTATTAGAACACGTCTATTCAGCGTAAAACATTCCATTTCTTCAAGGACTTGCCTCCAGTATCAGAACACGTACAATCAGGGCAAAAGATCTCATATACTTTTTTCAAGGACTTACCTCTAGTATCAGAACACGTGCATTCAAAACAAAATATTTCATGAACCTTCTTCAAGAACTTGCCTCTAGTATTAGAACACCTGCACTAACCATGGCAGTCAAGTTGTGGAAAGCAAAGCACCACTATTTCACATTTTGCTAGTTGAAATCGATACCTGCATTGTGTACATGATCACCGTAGGCAATCTCCAAAATGGCAGAAGCAATTGGCTTAGTAGCAAGGTTTTACTTTTATCATCATGTACATATTGTTTCATACCAGTTACACATTTTCTTTCTTTTTGTCATTGAACTTTGTTGTTCTTTCTAGGTGATTCTTTCAGCACTAGAGTATCAAATGCATTGAGAGCTGGAAATCCATGAGAGGCACTAGTGGCGGTCGTAGCTGCCATGACTCTTGTAGGCTCACAGGCTCTTCTGATGAGCTCAACATCTTTTTTGTGCCAAAATGTTTTAAATTATATTTTTAGCTATAATCAGGATGTGTTGGATTTTGTCATAAATATGGATCTCTTAATATGTGTATCTATTATATTAGACACCTTACATGGTTTTCTTTCAGGTTGGCACTTTTTTTTCTCTTGGCATTATTATTCAATGCACAATTCATGTATTTCTATGAAGTGTAATACTTGGTCATGTTAATATATAGGTATTGCTAGAGGATGTGGTTGCCAGAAGTTAGGAATATATGTAAACCTTGGAGCTTATTATGTTTTTGAAATTTCACTTGCTGCTATATTGGGTTTTTGGATACAGTTGAGAGGAAAAGCCTTGTGGATTGGAATAATGAGTGGTACCTTCTGCCAAACAAATATGCTTTTTCTCATTACAAGAAGTACAAATTGGAAAAAACAGATTTGTCCTCATTTTCCTAGTTCTTAGGATCTGGTTGATTGGCTTCTTTTCTATTATTTAGAATGTTTGGTAGATTAGTTTCATGACATGATACCAGAGCTCTATGTATAAAAGGTCTAGTTCGATCTTTGGTAAACTCCAAAAGTGAAAAAGTAGCATAAGACAAAAAAAGATAAAAGGAGAAAAGAAAGCCTATGCAAAAATCAATCAAATCTAAAAGAGGCTCTTACTTGAAGAAAGTCTTAGAGATATAACCATTCATATTGCCTTCTTCTATTAGTTTAAACTTTTGGGATGAATGATATCATGACAGAAAGAAATGTGAGCATTTTTCAAAATAAAATAGTAGAGGTCACTGATATTAAGAACAAGTCATTCAAAAACTCATATTTGATTCCATTAGTTGTTGATAAAAATATTTTTTAATTGTTACTTCATGCTATATATTTTTTTTGGTTCTTTGCATTAATATAGTCGAACACACCACTTTAACTTATTTCATTAATTAATGTTTCCTGGTTTTAAGAAATAATGTCAAACAAACAAATCTTATTATATTTACAGAGTTGCATCTAAAGCCATAAAATTTTTTGTGGTCTGATATTGCAAGCAATAAAGGCAAGGAAAAGGGTATTTGAAGGACAATCTTTTTGTGAAACATACATTAGTTTAAGGGTTGGATTGGAGCAAATAGAGTAAAATCCTTGAAGATAAATCATTGTCCATTTAGCACTTAACCAATATTAAATGTTTGAGCTGATATTTAGTATGAACCTATATTAGCAGAATTGTCATCTGTTAAGACAAAACATTTCATGAACCATCTTCAAAGACTTTCTTCTAGTATTAGAACACCAGCACCAACCGTGGCGGTCAGGTTGTGAAAAATGGAGTACCACCATTTCACATTTTGCTGGTTAATGTCGGCATCTGCATTGTGTACATGATCCTTGGAGGCAATAGTCGTTGAAGTCAGAAAAATATTTTATGAACCTTCTTTAAGGACATGCCTCCAGTATCAAAGCACATTTATTCAGCGTAAAACATTTCATTTCTTCAAGGACTTGCCTCAGGTATTAGAACACGTTCATTCATGACAAAATATTTCATGAACCTTTTTCTTCAGAACACATTCATCATATGGTTTAGGCTCAAAAAACCTAGAAAATATGGCTTGTCTTGGACAATCAATTGGGTAAGTTCATTTGGATTCAACTACTAAAAAGTTCATCTTCAGTTTTGCAAATTATCAATGAGGATACTAGCTAATTTTTTTCCTCCATCCTTGAATTTTAGATTTGCATTATTATTGGAGTATTGATAATGACACTATCACCTATTTTTGCTTTGAGGAATATCATTGTATCAGCTAAGAACTACAAGTTTTTTTCATGAGCTTATGTAATCATTAATTTGTTATTACAATCAATATTGGTTGACGAGAATGCACAACAAAAATGGAATGAAGCACTTTTGAGGTGGGCTTGTTGAGCGGGCTTTTTTCTTAAAGATTATAATTGAATTTAGAATGTTACTTTTGTGTTTGTATTTAGTATGGTTGTTGGTTTTACTTTAAGTTATAATTTGAATTATGTTTGGTTGATTAGAGACTTGGATAATATTTAATTATATATTTTGGATCATGTTTGTTTTGTTTTGAACAATGTTGATTTCATTATTTTATTTAAAAAATTTAGGTGTTGATTATGTTTATCAGATATTTAAAATTATAAAAATTTTAGTGTTTGTAAATTTAAAAATTAAGTTAAGAGCAGTACATTGAAACTTTTTCTTGTTTTAGTATTGTAGTTAGAACTATGCAGTTTGCATAATTGGCCATGTATATTTGGCTTCCTTAATTATTGTTTTGCAACTGATATAAATGATTCAATATTAAACTGACTATTAGTGTAGTAAATAAACATTTCTTTTCTTTTAGGAAAAAATGACATTCTCCGCCTAATACAGGGCTAGAGGTATTGAAATTCAAAAGTAAATTCTTTTTTCTTATTTGTAAAATATATATTAAAATTTATTTTTGAAAAATCAATTTTTCATTACCTTTTATGACAATTCTACCTCCACTGTCTCACTCCATTTGAGTCGTTGCACTTGTCGAACATGCCATGGTATTGAAATATAAGGATTATGGTTTGGGACCAACGAAAAGAGGAAAGAGAATAGAGGAAATATATAGTAAACGATTTTATTATTGATTGTATTGTACACAGAACATTACAAGGGACTATTTATAGCCAAGAGCCTAATTCCTAGCTAACTCAGTTTAGATTTATAACTGACTCTATCTACTTGAATTTTAAATTATGGTTATAATTTAGGATATCTATGATAAATAATATATTTATAACCTAAGAGTATTTTTAAATTTTTTTACAAACATTATTTAAAACAAAAAGTATACGTTAACTCTTTATTTTATTTCTTTCTAATCCCTATCCTAACTGTAATTTCGAACATAATTCCAACCACATACTAATACTAATTCTATACTAATTTCTAACCTAAATCCAACATATCCTTGATTTCTTTGTATCTTTTAATCTCTATTTATGGTGAGAGATCATGATTGTCTAATAGCGATAGTGTTTATCTGTTAAAATTATAGTTTGAAAGTGGATAGAGTGAGTTTTGGCTTGGGAGAGTAAAAAATTAGGGTTATAAATTTTGAGTTTATGATTAAGATTAGGATTGGATTAGAACATAGACAAAAAATAAAATAAAATAAGAATTTGAATAACGGTTGATTGTGAAAAAAAAAACAAATAATAGTGATAGAATTATATTTTTTTAAATGTAAAAAATCAAATTAAATCAAATTAAATATTAAGAACATTTTTAAATTTTTACAAAAAATAAAAATTAAAAAATATACTTTATTTATTAATTATTAAATGATAAAAAATTAAAAATTAATTTCTTTAAGTAAAACTTTATTTTTACTGCTTTTAAATTGACTTTCTTTAAGAAGATTACTAATGTATAAAATTATTAATGTATTCTCTTCGAATCATAATTCATAATGTTGTGATTCCTAAATGAAAAAGAAAAGAGTTTATGTAGAAAGTTATGACAAAAAACGTAAAAAAGAGAGAATTGGATGCCTTAGACTTTTGACTATTAATCTATATGTGTGTTGTACAATATTCTAATATGTTGCACTATATATACACTCTATGAACTAGTGCACTTATGTAACACCCTAACTATCAAAATGTCACACTTCTGGCTGTACCACTCTGATAGCTCGGGTATTACGGCAACTCTTAAAATATGTAATTACTAAAATAGGAGCCTGTTTAAACTAAAAACTGCATAGCTCTTCTAAAACACTTTTTCGTTGAAATCATAAACATATATGTACATACAAACCAGATACAATACCTTAATTTACATATATACACAACACTAACTTACAAACATACATATCACAGATTCCTATTCCTCTTACAAAATTAATAAAAATAAAAGCGAGGGAAAAATAAATACTAAGATAATACAAAAATACCGAATAAATAGAAAATGAACATAACTCTTCTAAAGCTTCGTCGTCCATACCCTGAAAAGGAATAACCTGTAGGGGAGTGAGAACGTCGTCCTCGCTGTTTCTCACTATAGAGTTACAGAAATTGCTATAACAAGATACATAAAATAAAACTATTTTTAGAGTACAGTGATCATTGCTCGTCTTATGAGTCTTTCCAAAAACCATGGGTTCACATTCGAAATCCAGAAATCCTTTTTGAAGACTTGGTAAATTTCTCAAATATTTTAAAACAAAATCTTTTTCCTTTCTTGTAAAATCTTAAAATTTTTTCCTAGACAATATGAATGACCAACATGTCCTAAATATTGGTTCAATTAAGTCTATGCTATAAGAGTTTGATTTTTCATACTTTTCTATACCACAACCATAAAAGCAGCTACCTACGCGGTATAAATGATCATCATGTTCCAAGCACAGGTTCATTAAGTCTATGCTGAACTAGTCAGATACTTTATACAGAACTAGAACTCAACATACCAACCACGGCCTCAGACCCATCCAATCCAACACGGCCCCGGCCCAAACAACTCAATGATCAACCAATTCATCACAAACCAACCAATCAAACACAATCACAATTGATGTAGTTCAAACACAATCAATAGCAATTACGACAAATATAGCAGTTAGCAGTTAACATAAGTATTCACATAGGTAAACCAATTATAATATGCACACCCAAATAATGTCACATAAATGCAATTGATGAATATCTGTCCTACTGGCTGTGATATCACATTGTCGGTTAAATTGCCAACCCGACACATTCTCATGGGAATGTTGCCTTTCGGTCACGTATAAATGGGAACCCTCTGGGATAACGTGCCCGTCACACAGTCCAGGATGTCAGTGCCTCCACACTCTTGTGATCCGAAAGGATGAGAGCGGGATACTCTGCCTTCCGGCCTCACATTTCTCTGCATAAGCGGGACGTACCCAGCCTTACGCCTACCAAACAATATCTCATCCATATCAAATCGCTCAACATAAGCGGGACGAACCCGACCCTTATGTCTACAACTCAGCGCAAGCGGGACGAACTCGGTCCTTACGCCTACCGAACAATATCTCATCAATCTCGATAATATCCAAAATCAATCAGTCTCAATATCTTATTTTCAAATCATTCTTGGCCCATTTACTTTTAAATAACAAACGTATTCAATCCACATCTTACCAAGAATCACTTTTTCAAAACGGAGCCACTTTCCACATCTTTCCAAAACTCCCAAACAATTTCAAAATCTTGCCCAATTCAAAATCACTGTTGAAAAGACCCAAAATTATTCATTTTAAATAAGGATTTGGTGATAAAATTCCTCACCAGAATCTCAAGACTTTAGGGAAGAATAACCTAACTCATTTCCTTAAGTTAATCAAAAACCTCTAAAACTTTAGCTTCTTGATTTGAATAAATAAAGTAGAAGTTAAACCCAAAACCAAGTCATTTGAATCCAAAAACCAATTTCAGATTCATTCCAAAATTTGAAGTGTTTCCAAATGGTTCGAAAATTGTTTTAGTTTTTCTAAATCAAGATTTCAAAGAGTACTTCAGACTTTTCCTAAAACGTCATAAAGTGAAATCAGTCAATTGAAATTCAGTTTCTTTTAAATCCACTAAAACTCCTCCAAATTTGTTTACTTAAATCAAATTCCAAAACATGAGAATTTTCATATTATATTTACTTTAAAACATAATTCCTTTCTTAAATAAATTACATCCAAAATATAATAGTTTTCTTAATAAGGTAAGTTCAAACATAATTCAAAGCATAATTCATTATTTTCAAAATAACGTTTCAATCAAAATCTCGGATTTTATAGAAATTTCGGTAGCATCTCCCCTAAAACTTGGACTTTGCCACCCTTTTCAGGTCCCAACCAAACCAATCCTCAACTCTTTTTCCAAGGAATTTAAGACCAAATCAGTTTCCAGTAAGAAAATTCAGACTTTAATTACTAAAATCCTTTCAATTCAAAATAATCAAAAACCTGCATTTTGGACAAAATCAAATATTATTTCAATCAAACAGGCAATCATATTCATCCAATACAAATTAGACAATTCATAAGACTCACTCAATCACCAGAAATGCATTTTGCACATCATATCTATTTATAACAATTCCAATTTAAAATAAATTAGTTTGTATAAAAAGCCCCTACCTCGACTCGTCAAAACCATAACCCAAACGCATCAACCAAACACTTTCCTCTCAGCCTGGAACCAACGACAACCACAAACTCAGTCCCTGATCACTTTCGCAGCATTCACATCAACTTAAAAGCGACATGCAACATACAGAACTCGAACCTACATTACCAAACCTCAGAATTTATAACCAAACATAATAGAATACTAACGCAGGGGTTTTCGAAACATAAATACTTACCGAACTAAGAAAACGAAACAGCGGCGGTAGCTGAACCGGTTTGGCGGCAGCCACCTCGAGCGACAGCGGCGACCAGAACTCTGGCGACGACGACTGTAACAAACATGCACCGATGAAAAGCTTCCAGGAACTCGAAAGGAATGAAAGCCAACATAAAAACCCTTACAGGTAGTGGTTCTCAGTGGTGGCAGAGGCATTCCCGGTGGCGGCTCGGATGAAGACGGCGCTGACAACATGAACGGCGACTAGACAGGTCATGGCCCTTCCTTCCTCGCAGATCTCTCTCTCCTCTGCTTCACCCATGGACGACGGCGATGCTGGCTCCCTTCGACGATGGTGGCGACGTGGACAGCTACAGCAATGGCGACGGGCTTCACAGCGACAGCTCTCACGCGGCGCATCTCTCCCTCTTTTCGTGAACGGCGGCGACGGCGTCTCGCAGCGGGGAGGACGAACGGCGATGACTCCTCCTTCTCCTCGCGCGGCTGACAAACGGAACTCTCGCGTGGTCTAGAATTTTCACAATTAAGTTCTCGTTGCAAGTATAGCTTCTAGACCGACAAGAAATCCTTTCGTATTGGTTGTCACAAGTAACAAAGCCCAATAAAATTTATAACCAAAATATTTAAACCTTGGGTCGTCTCTCAAGGAATTGCAGGGAAGTATGATTTATTATTGGTTATGGAAAAAGGTATATTTTTTGGGTTTTTGAAATAGGGAACAGGAAAATAAATTGGCAGGGAAGTAAATTAATTATCATGAACACCGGTGCAAGGTATAAGAACTGGAAATTCCATCCTAGTTATCCTTATCAGGTGTGATGAGAATTTTTTATTGCTCCCACTTAGTTAACACTTACTAAATAAAGGAAAGTCAAATGGACTAATCAATTTGATTCCTCAAGTCCTAGTCAACTCCTTGGAAAGACTAGCTTTAGAGGGATCCAAATTAATCAGCAAATTCCAATTTTCAATCAACCGCTGAGTTTGATAACTCAAGTGTCACCAATTACTCAACCAAAGCCAAAAGGGGAAAAATCTAAATTATTTATTTCATAAATAAAAGAAAGCAATCATAAATCTGAAATACCTCAAATGCATTAAATAGAATATTCAAATCTAACATAAAAAGTTCATAAGCCAATTTGGCAACATAAGTAATTAGCAAGTGAAATAGAGCAACTAAAGTAATAGAGTAAATAAAAGTAGAAGAGAAACATAAATTAAAGGAACATTGAACCTGGAATGAAGAAATAACCATAAGCTAAAATAAATTCTAATTCTAAAACCTAAGAGAGAGGAGAGAGCCTCTCTCTCTAGAAAACTACATCTAAAACCTAAGAATTGTTCATATGAAAGTTCTCAATGAATGATTGATGAATGGATCGATTCTCCCACTTTATAGCCTCTAATCTGTGTTTTTTGGGCCGAAAACTGGGTCAAAAACAGCCCAGAAATCACCCCCAGCAATTTTTGATACGTCTAGCACGCGGCAAAGCCACGCGTACGCGTCGTCCACGCGTACGCGTGGATTGAATTTTCTCCAGGTCACGCGTGCGCGTCACTTATCTTTGGGGCAGCTATGGCAAATTATATATCGTTGCGAAGCCCCAAATGTTAGCTTTCCAACGCAACTAGAACTGCCTCATTTGGACTTTTTAGCTCAAGTTATAGCCGTTTTAGTACCAAGAGGTCAGGCTGGACAGCTTTAGCAGTTCCTTCAGTTTCTTGTATTCCTTCCACTTTTGCATGCTTCCTTTCCATCCTCTAAGCCATTCTTGCCCTATAATCCCTGAAATCACTTAACGCACATATCATGGCATCAAATGGTAATAAGAGAGGATTAATATTAGCAAATATAAGGCCAAAGAAGCATATTTTCAATCATAGCACAAAATCAGGAAGGAAAACGTAAAACATGCAAATTTTATAAATAAGTGTGAGAATAATGGATAAAATCCACTAGATTAAGCACAGGATAAACCCTAAAAATGGGGTTTATCAACCTCCCCACACTTAAACATTAGCATGTCCTCATGCTAAGCTCAAGAGAAGCTATAAAAGTGAAGATGAATGGTAGAATGTATGAAATGCAACCTCTCTATGTGAATGTAGCTAAATGCAAAATGCTTTTACCTACTTGGTGAAAAGTAAATAAATCTTTCAAGAACAAATATGAACTAGATTTCACTAATTCAAATCATAAAAATGAAGTACAAATAGACTTGCAAGAAGAAGATAGCTCATGAAAGCCGGGAACAAGGAATCGAGCATCGAACCCTCACCGGAAGTATATACACTCTATTCACTCAAGTGTTTAAGGTTTGACTCTCTCAATTCTCTACTAACCTTGTTTAGGGTCAAGGTAGGATTGTATTTGGTTAGGTGGACTAAAATCTGAATCCTTAATTAACCTAAACTTCTCACCTAACTTAGGACAATCCATGTAATCACAATACAAAACCTAAATATCCATTAACCATGTTTTCCATATATTCATGCATCCGAATTTGAGTACAACTCATATGCATTGCTTTCACCACTTACTTTGGGGCATTTTGTCCCCTTTTATTTATTTGCTCTTTTTCTTTTCTTTTTCTCCTTTATTTTTCTTTATTTTTCTTTATTTTTCTTTTATATATATATATATATATATATATATATATATATATATATATTTTTCTTTTATTTTTCTCAATGCATATGATTAAATTATTGAATGCATGAATATGTCCTAAACATTTCTTTCACATTTTCAGAAAATTCTAACATACTCAATTCTCAAACCAAATGTTTCCAAACCCAATTTTCCCACACTTAATTCATGAGCACTCTCATTAGTCTAAGCTAACCAAGGATTCAAATTAAGGACATTATTGTTTTCTGCTTAGAGTTAGTGATGAGCTAAAGTAAAGAACAAAGGGGTATAATAGGCTCAACATTGGTTTGCAAAGGATAATGAAAGGGTAAGGCCATATGGGTATGTAAGCTCAGTGAAACAAAGGCCTCAATCATATAAGTGCATGCATACATCAAACAATGGAAATATAGAATTAAGCAAGACAAAGATCACAATTTTAGAGAATAAAACACACACCAAAAATAAAATATTGATTGGTAAAATGTAACCAATCAAATAAGCTCAAAATCTCACAGGTTTTGTGTGTTCGAGCTCTAAAACCATGTTCCAAATTAAAATTTCTTCAAACAAGTTTTTTAAAAAGTTTATTTCAAATTAGTGTAATGTTATAAAAACTTTCTTGAAAAAGAAAATATTACTTTAACCAAGTGGTGGTAAAATATGCACAAAATCAAACAAATATGCAATCAAACATGCAAATGCAACAATGAACAAACAAAGAAAATAAAACATTGGTGTTGAGAAGAAGGTAACTAACCCACGGGAGTCGGTATCGACCTCCCCACACTTAAAGATTGCACCGTCCTCGGTGCATGCTAAGATGTGCAAGTGGACAGGCTGCTACAACTGATGCTTTTCTCCAAGGATTGTGCAGATGGACTTGTTTGTCTCCCCATGTAAAATTTTTTTATTTCCCTTCCTCAGTGGCCATCCTGAAAGAAGAGGAAAAAGAAGAAAATTAACCCAAAAACAAAGATAGGAAACAATTTAAAATATGGTTGGGTTAATGCCAAATGATGACAGTCTCAATTACATGGTAGCTACAACATGCAAGTGAGAAAACAGTAGAAGCACATGGCAAATCAAGAGTGCAAGAAATTGCAACAATGGGAAAGAGAGTGTGGGTAATGCAAGAAAATATAAATTATGTCAATGCAAAAGGGATACAGGTAACATAAAAGATTGGCAGTGACAGATAAATAATATCATCCAACAGTGTAAAACAAGTCACTAAGCACCAAAATAATACCAGAAAAGATACAACAGTTGAAAAAGAAAATTTAACACCAATGAAAAAATATAGACTAAGAAAAAGAAAATAAAATCATGAACAAAGTTAAAATGCAATGAATCAAAGTATGCAAATACAATAAGGAAAATAGAAAGAAAGAGAATAAGGATGAGAAGTTTAAAGAAATAAAGATGAAGAAAGTAAGAAAGGAGGAAGAAAGAATAAGAAAAGATAGAAGAAAGAAGAAAGAATGATAATAGAAAGATAAGTAGGATTGGAGAAGAAAATATAGGAATTCTGGCGTTGATATGGATAAACTGTGCGTCGAATGCAACGCGTTCGCGTGGGGAACGCGTTCGCGTGGGTTGGGCTATTTTCAAGTGACGCGTACGCGTGGGTGACGCGTACGCGTGACCTGAATTGTGCTATTGGCGCGAGAGAAGCCTCGCGCACGCATAACTCTCTGTTTCATACGCACATTGCCAAAATTTAGGGTGACGCGTGCGCGTGAGGGACGCGCATGCATGAATGGCTTTATTTGGAAAAATGACGCGGACGCGTAGTGGACACATACGCGTGATAGGGCTTGTGCTTCCAGCATAGTTCCAGCCCCACACCATCATAACTCTCTGCCATACACCTATTTACGTCGATTTTGTAGGGTCACGCGTGCAAGTGGGTGATGCGCACGCGTGGATGGCTGATTTCGCAAGCGACGCGGATGCGTCAGGGACGCGTTCGTGTGGGCGTGTTTGTGCCTAAGGCACGCCTCCATCCATGCTCCCACGTGACTCTCTGCTTCTTTTTTCATTGCTTCGCATGCACACATGACGCGTACGCGTCAGCGACACTCGCGCATCGCGTGCGAAAATTTTTTTTATGCAGTATGCAGAATGCAGATGACTATGCAGAAATTATGAATGAACAAGAATGAAATAAATTAAAATAAAACTAAGAACAAAAAGGAAAGAATATACCATGGTGGGTCGTCTCCCACCTAGCACTTTTAGTTAAAGTCCTTAAGTTGGACATTTGGTGAGTCCCTTGTTATGGTGGCTTGTGCTTGAACTCATCCAGGAATCTCCACCAATGTTTGTAATTCCAATGGCCTCCGGGATCCCAAACTAGGCGCAAAGAGCCTTCAAGCAAGATTAAGCAAGTGACAAGGCCCCAAGAGTGTTGATTGCTAGACTAAATTTCGGGGTCCCAAACCTTGCTTTTGCACCCGTCTTTTTATTGATCATCATTTTTCCACTTGGGTGGTGAGCAGTCGGAATTTTCATGGAGACATCCAAACAATTTCCTAGACCCATTCAATTGAGAATTATACCAACCCTTATACTTCAATTTGGAGCATGCAACCATATTGAACCTTGCATGACAACTCTTACCACTAACCATCTCCCTCTTACTCTTATAGCCACAAAGAGCTCTAAGTTGCCCATCCGTCTCAAGCAAAGCATATTCAAGTGGGATAATTAAGCTTAGAGATGAAAGATTTGGGGGAGAGGTCTCCAATGGTATTTCAAGCTCCACTTTCTTGTACTCTGCTGTGAATTCTTCCATTTCCTGACAAACCTCTTCAACTACAACCATGTCTTGATCAAAGTATTCGATTTATTCCTCATCACTCAAGTCATAAGTTGGAGGTTGGGAAAAGTCTACCTCCACATCATCTTCGTATTCACTTGGGAAAGATTTTTCTAGCTAAAAGAGTTCAATTGCAGATGCAAGTTCATTCTTAGGATAGCTTAGTTCATGATCATCATTACCAAGGAAACTCGCTTCTTGATCTGTTCCGTCCAGTTCTTCATAAGATACATGCTTTGGGGGTTGTGCACTATCCTCCTTAGCATCAATTGCAAATTTTTGGGCAGAATTCTCTACAATTCTTGATTCCCATGGAGGTTCAGCGTCTCCTAAGTCTTCAACGAATTCTTCTTCCTTGATAATTTCAGCTTCCTCTACTTGTTCCAGTACAAAGTCATGCTCCGTACTATCAACCGAAGTTTCTAGTGTCTCCTTCATGCTACGTTCTTCATTAGATTCTCCACATAAAGCCATGGGAGTTCCTTGAGTGCCCGAACATCGGGAAGCTAATTGATTTATCGCTTGCTCCAATTGATGAAGGGTTTCATGAAATTGATCTATTGTTTTCTTAAGGCGAGCCTGTGATTCTTGGGTCGATGGATATGGACATGGTGCATATGGAAGTGGTAGTTCTTGGGAGTAATTGGATTGGAATTGGGGTGGATTAAGGTTAGGGTCATACGGAGGTGAATAGTCGTAGGTGGCTTGTGAGTATGGTGGTTCAGAGTTATGTTGAGGAGGTGGTTTATTGGCATATGATGGAGCTTGCTGGTAACTACAAGGGGGTCCACCATATCTATCATCTTGGTACGCACCTTAGAATGGCTCTTGACCATAGTAATTTGGTGGAGGTTGGTTGTCACGTAAGGGTCCACCATAACTATTGTCTTGGCAAGCATTGTAGAATGGTCGTTGTCCATGGTATCTTGGAAGGTGTTGTTGCCGAAAGGGTTGATCAGATCCTCGTGGCTTTTTTCATCTGTGATTATTTTGGCCTTGATGCATGTTCTTGTTATAGCTTCCATTCCTTATAACAACATTAGAACCAAACTCAAAGCGACGGGGGTGAGAACTCATAGTAGCTAATAAAAATTAAAAAAAAACAAAAATAAAAACAAATAAACACGCAAAATAAAATATTTACAATAACCAATAATAAGGCACACAATTGCAATTCCCCGGAAATGGCGCCATTTTGACGAACGGAACTCTCGCACGGTCTAGAATTTTCACAATTAAGTTCTCATTGCAAGTATAGCTTCTAGACCGACAAGAAATCCTTTCGTACAAAAATTTTGGTTGTCACAAGTAACAAAACCCAATAAAATTTATAACCGGAGTATTTAAACCTCGGGTCGTCTCTCAAGGAATTGCAGGGAAGTATGATTTATTATTGGTTATGGAAAAAGGTATATTTTTTGGGTTTTTGAAATAGGGAACAGGAAAATAAATTGGCAGGGAAGTAAATTAATTATCATGAACACCAGTGCAAGGTATAAGCACTGGAAATCCCATCCTAGTTATCCTTATCAGGTGTGATGAGAATTGTTTATTGCTCCCACTTAGTTAACCCTTACTAAATAAAGGAAAGTCAAGTGGACTAATCAATTTGATTCCTCAAGTCCTAGTCAACTCCTATAGAAAGACTAGCTTTAGAAGGATCCAAATTAATCAGCAAATTCCAATTTTCAATCAACCGCTGAGTTTGATAACCCAAGTGTCACCAATTACTCAACCAAGCCAAAAGGGGAAAATCTAAATTATTTATATCATAAATAGAAGAAAGAAATCATAAATATGAAATACCTCAAATTGCATTAAATAGAATATTCAAATCTAACATGAAAAGTTCATAAGCCAATTTGGCAACATAAGTAATTAGCAAGTGAAATAGAGCAACTAAAGTAATAGAGTAAATAAAAGTAGAAGAGAAACATAAATTAAAGGAACATTGAACCTGGAATGAAGAAATAGCCATAAGCTAAAAGAAATCCTAATTCTAAAACCTAAGAGAGAGGAGAGAGCCTCTCTCTCTAGAAAACTACATCTAAAACCTAAGAATTGTTCATATGAAAGTTCTCAATGAATGATTGATGAATGCATCGATTCCTCCACTTTATAGCTTCTAATCTGTGTTTTCTAGGTTGAAACCTGGGTCAAAAATAGCCCAGAAATCACCCCCAGTAATTTCTGATACGTCCAGCACACGGCAAAGCCACGCGTACGCGTCGTCCACGCATATGCGTGGATTAAATTTTCTCCAAGTCACGCGTGTGCGTCGCTTATCTTTGGGGCAGATATGGCAAATTATATATCATTGCGAAGCCCCGAATGTTAGCTTTCCAACACAACTAGAACTCCTTCATTTGGACCTCTTTAGCTCAAGTTATGGCCGTTTTAGTAACAAGAGGTCAGGCTGGACAGCTTTAGCAGTTCCTTCAGTTTCTTGTATTCCTTCCCCTTTTGCATACTTCCTTTCTATCCTCTAAGCCATTCCTGTCCTATAATCCCTGAAATCACTTAATGCACATATCACGGCATCGAATGGTAATAAGAGAGGATTAATATTAGCAAATATAAGGCCAAAGAAGCATGTTTTCAATCATAGCACAAAATTAGGAAGGAAAACGTAAAACATACGAATTGTATGAATAAGTGTGAGAATAATGGATAAAATCCACTAGATTAAGCACAGGATAAACCCTAAAAATGGGTTTATCAGCGGCTCTCTCTCTCTCTCTCCCTCGGTCCTGGTCCTCCTCGTGACGGCGATAGTGGTGCGGTGGCAGTGGCGGTCTGCGATGGTGGCACAAGCTCCTCCCTCCTCCACCGGTGCTCTCCTCTCGGACCTCCTCTCTCCTCTGCTAGCAGCGGCGGCGACGGTGGCAATGATACCTACTGTGCCACCTCCCTCTTCTCCCTCCCCCTTCTTCCCGTGCCCCGCTTCTTTCCCCTTCCCTTTCTTTTTTTTTTCCCTTCTGTTAATCGTGGGTAATGGGGCTAGGGTTTGGGTTGGGGAGTGTGTGTGTGTGAGAGAGTGTTGTGTTGTGGTAGAATTAGGGTTTTAATTTGGGGATTTTGGATTTAATTAGAGTAAGGTAATTTTAAAAAAATTTGAACATAGAGTATTAATTTGAAAAACTAATTTAATCTCTAAAATTATCTTAAAATATTATTTATGGTATAAAAATATTAATTGATTCTCAATTAATTTCTCTAATTAAAAATACATAGTAATATAATTAATTTTCTTTATCCTTAAAACTTATAGTATTGAATTATGAAAATATAAAGTATTTAAATTAAGTCATATAAAATTCTTATTATTTAACAACTACCAACTTTATAATTTAAATATAGAGAATAACTCAATAATTATAAAATTAGATAAAATCCTACTTTAAATAGCTAAACCTCATTATTTTTTAATTTATAAAACTTTAAATTGTGAATAGGAAAAAAAATCCATAATTATAGAGTTTGGATAAAAATTCTTAATTTATTTCAAATCCAATTAATCAAAACTGCTCTTAATTATTTTTAATAAAATAATTTCTGAAATTAAAATTATAAATAAATCTATAATTTGAAATTAGTTTAAAATAGAATTTTTCAAAAGTTCTGGGTCTTATAACTCACTCTTAACAAACTTAAAACCATTTAACAGATTTATAACCACTTTTTGTGTGATATGTGGAACATGTAAAAGGTCAATGAGTTTAAAGTAAATATGATTTCTTTTATCATAAAGTAAAAAAGAACTAATTTTATAAATGAGAACACCTTAACCATTACTAACATAAAATTGTTCAAGGCCTTGATGATTGTCATTCACATTAAGTATGTTGGTGTGATCATTATTAATATAGTGGGAGACACTAAAATCTGGATACTAAAAAATATTATTTGATGTGGAAGTAGAGAAATATGTCCTTGATTAATGGAAAAATGCAAGAAGTGGTGGTGGAAAGGAATTCAAATATAAAACTTGGGTTGGTGAGGCAATTGCGGAATTTGAAGGATTTTGATATTGGGAGTTATATCTATAGAAGCAATTCTAAACTACATGATCAATTTTCCCACAAAGTTGATATTGAGGTTGCTGATTTAATGATCTTCCTCCTCTTCCAAAAAATCTTTCACATCTACCTCTTACTCTACTAATACCTCTTGTTGAACTCTGAATGTAGAAAGGTGTTGCTTAGATGAGATTTGCAATGACAATTCTTTATTCGTATTTTTTGAACATTTTCAACATGTCCTCAAAAGCAAGCAAGCAAGAATGATTTTAGCTTTATAGGTGGTGAAATTTGATATTCTGAACATTACTGAGGTGATATAACTTTAGTACTCTTCGGTGAGCCCATCAAGAATAGCCTCGATGTAGTTATCTTTATGAGAAACATATCCTATTACGAGAAGAAAGTCTACTAATTTTCTAATTGTTGTAAGATACAGTAATGGATGAAATTTTTTTTACTAATCTTAGCTTAATTTTTAGATTTTGAATCCTTGTTCTAGATCAAGCAGTGAAATAATGAGATATGTTTTGTCACAGATAAAAAAAAGAGGTTTAATTTATCACTTTATTCTTGAAAGTAGCACACATTGATGCAATTTTTCAGGTCATGAGTGCAGAATCATTTAACTTTTATTCTTTGTATCTGGATGAATCTTTTTAAGCAAGAGTTGAATCTTACTTTGATGTATCGGCTTTACTTTTCTTAGATGCATTTTCAGATAATTTCTTTGAGATTTTTATTTTCTTTGCAATAATGATTGCTGTAGATTCAGAGCAAGGTGGAGCCTTTGATAAATCAAGATGGGATTCCAAATTAAGGATTTGGAGGGTGAAAAAAATACTATGCCTCAATGTGATGAAGTTACTTTCTTCAAGCTTGTTAGGGAGTGGTGCCAAACCACTTTTGGCACCTAATGATGAATTTGATAAAAGAAAACCCATGGATTTAAATTAAGCTTTTGATACTGTGTTATGAACAAAGAATGTGAAAGAGAGAGAATTGAATGCCTTAGAGGCCGATTGGTTTGTGAAAATATTTTTTGTTTTTTTAAATAATTTTTATTTTCAACTTTTAACATTTTAGAAAATGTGATTGGTTTGTAAGAAGAGGATTCATTTCCAAATATTGAAAATAATAAAAATACAAATAAATCTTTATACCTCTCGTCAATTGTTGTCGAATTCACTCCTTCTTTTGTGTAGATATTCTTTTATTTTATCAGGATTTTAAATAAAAATTCACCAAAAAATGAACCAACATAAAAAAATTAGTTGAAAGACAAAAGTTATCATATTCCTATCAAATTAAAAAATACACATTCATAGAATTTTAAAAAAAAAAACTTGAAAGACATTGAAGATAGGAAGATAAAGACAAAAAAAATTAAAATTAAAAAATAGTTGAATATAATAAAAAAATTAGAACTCAAATTTCACACAAATAAAATAGTAGGAATTTCCAAGCACATAGAAACAAAATTTTAAAAAGTTATTTTACCTTTGAATAGAAAGAGGAGAATGAAAAAATCAATAGAAGAGAATGGAAGAGAACTAGTGCAACTAAATAACTAGTAGAAGACGAATTGTCATGCGAGTAAAGATGGAAGCGCTGGTTTTAGAACTCAAATTTGATAGTATATTAAAATTCAATTACAAAAATATAACAAAAAATTTCAACCAAACAGCAAAAAAAAAATTGAAAGAGATCTTTTATGATTTTTAATTTTGTACTCTTTTTTTTATTTTTTCGATGAAATAATATTAAAATGCTTAACCAAACACATTTTTTTTATTTTATTTTCTTTTTCATTAAAAACGAAAATAAAAATGGCTAAACCATACAGATCTTTAAGCTTTTGACTATTGATGTATATGTTTGTTGTACAATGTAACATCGCACCATACAGAGTCTTATGCTTAGGTCATAAAGTTGAGGTGGCAAGGTATTATGATATCTAAAAGTAAAAATGTATAAATATAAAATAATAATAGTCGAAAAAATTCATATCGAAGAGCCTGTGAAGAAAAGTTTAAAACAAAAATCGTAATGCTTACGTAAATGAAAAACTTGTGTACGAAGAAAACTAAGGTTCATAAACCTAAATATATAGAAAGTAAGAGCAGAGAGTCAAGGATACAAAATAACAAGCTCCTAACTCAGCCTGCGAAGCTAAAGCTGGCTGGGGAATATTTACATACAAAATATATATAAAACCCATAACCATAGATATACAGAAAATCCCTAGTTCTCCATGTACCTCTAAGAGGGACAAACATAAAGTACAAAGTGGAGAAGTTATATACGTATATAAATATAAGCAAAATACGCCCCTGAGTCCCAAGAGTTCTTCGCTTTATCAAAGTCTCCAAAATACAAAGCGGTGCTTCTCAACCTACATCTGAAAAATAACAATATTGTATGGGATGAGAACCGGGGTTCTCAGTATGGTTAAGATGCCCACATATATAATAAATAAGGCCCCGGGAAAGCTAGAGGCAATCCTAGAATGCCGACATTTAGATTATAATTCTTAAGGAACTAAAACAGAAACCATAGGCAGGGGTAGATATCTAAGGTTCTTAAGATTCTAACTCAATCTTAACTTAATCTCTCAAATTACAATCCACTCACTGTCTCATTCAACTCTAACCCTTACCACTGACCCAACCAGTCACGGCCTATGCTCCAAAACAAACCAGCTCGGCCTCTGGCCCAAATAAACTCAAAACCCGACCTCTGGCCCATTTAAAATCAAATCAACATTATTACCCGTCCACCACCAAGGTACTCAAAACAGAAATACAATCACAAACACAAGCGAATACAAGGAAAATACATTTAAAGAACAGTTACAACAAGTATCACAGTTATCAGTTAAATAGAATTTATCAAATAGGCAAACCCAAAATAATTATGCACACCCAAACAAAGCAAACAAATGCAACATGATGCATGCCTGTCCTACTGGCCGTGAGCTCACGTGTCGGTTATATCGCCAGAACCCAACACATTTGGTAGCTAACCCAGACATTGGTCTCTAGGTTGTGTATCTCCAGGAGGATCATAAACGAAGGATAGTGCCTTTCCACATCGAAGGAGCGTGCCTTTCCACCTTGCAACCAGAGAAGAATGTGGGGAAAATAATACGAAAGAGAGTGCCTTTTCACTCTTCCCACACCCTCATCACACACATCTCGACCGTTCCGGCCACAAACACATCTCGACCATTCCGGCCACACACAGTCATCCCCAATCTCATCATTAACGTCTCAGTTCAGTTACTCTAGACCTTCCTTTACTTCCAAGTAACCTTGCTTTCCATTGCCTAATCTCAGCATTATACTTAAAACTAATCTTTAGGGGCTAAAGCAATGAAAATAGAGGTTTAGAAGTTCGAAATTTAGCTTTAAAATATAAAAACCCAGATTTGATGAAACAGGGGCCACGCGTATGCGTGGGCATACGTTTTTCCAAAAATTTTGCTAAGTGTGAAAAAGCTGTAGAATTCCATATTTCAAGTCCAAACTTTCGACACGCATAACATTTTTGTTTTAAAATATTTTTCTCTGTTCTTCGAACGGCGTAAACTTCACGGACCCAATTTTTATTTAAAATAGGTTTAAAATAATTCAAGGATCCGGAAGCCAAGTTATGGCTCGCCAAAATTCGGCCCAAAAACCAAATTTACATAAATGATCCAAACCTCCATTTTCATAAACAAACCTCAATTCTTCCTTCCTTTGCACATATAACCAACCACAACAATCATACCCATTATAATACTAAAGCTTCCATCACCTTCCTTTAGTCAATCACACATCAATACATACATAAAATCTTTACCAACAACTCATTACTCTAGTCACAATAATCACCACTAAACCACTACAATTCATATTCATTCACCTTCTCCACTTTACAAGTACCAATAAATCTTTAATTAGCATTCCAAATTCAGCATCAACAGTTTAAACCAAAACTCAACATGTATCATCAAACACTAATCAATTTACATGCTTGTACATTCATCCCTATTTTATAGTCCACTAGCCTAAGTCTTCACAGAACATTATATATTAAATACGAGAAACCAAAACCATACCTTGGCTGATTTTCTGAATAACCTGAGACACCACCAAAGCACTAAGCACAGTCCCAGAAGGTCTAAAATCACCATCGCACGTCACCCAAACTCCACCGAATTTTAAAGCTCACAATTCAAGCTCCAACATATACATATATACACCTAAATTTACATATATCACACATACATACCCAAACTCAATACCCAATGCATAAATTAAAGAAATTAACTAGGGTTTAGGGTTCTTATTTGCTCCCCCATACCCCCATTTCAGCGTGATTCCCTATTCTTGAAGGGAGGAGTGGCTGAAAGCATGGTTTTATATAGGGTGGAGTAAATGGGTTTGGGCCTAGGGCCCAATACGGGCCACGTTCGTCCCGTTTGGCCTAATCTTGGGTCAAATTCTTTGAAATTAGTGTCAAAATTTTTATTTTAATTTTCTCTATCATATTAAACCATAAAAATCACATTTCTAATTATCTTTATTAATAATTAATTTATTGGCTAATGTTTTACTAATTTCTCGGGTTTTACATCCTACCCCCTAAAAGATATTTTTGCCCTCGAAAATTTGCTTTCTCAGATTTATCTGACCTCTTGCCACTCTCCTAAGATTAATTAAAACAATAATACATACTCTAGCCTCAGGTATAAGTCATAACTTAATCAAATTTAAGCCTAAGCTATACCCGTTTGTTTCATTTTTAACTTAGTCTAGTTCTTTTTCAACAACTACAAGTTTCCTTATCCTGTATATGTTCCACTTAATTAAATTTAAATCTCCAGTCCTTCTCAAATATTTCAAACACTAATCAATTTTCCGATCTTTTAGTCTAATTCAATCTGTTATAACCTAAATGATGCACACTTTTCACTCCCCGCTCCTACGCCGATTCCTTAAGACACCATCATATCCTAATACTCCTTTCTCACGTTACTACAATTCTAGAGCCACCAAATTCACCATGCTTCCACAGCGTTACTCTGATTACAAGCCACTAAGAACTTAATCGCTCGTCTACTCTGTCAAAACATTTCTTGGGTCTGTTTATCCCTCTAACTAAGCACTATTGAACTTTACTCCAGCTGCACGAGTTCTAATCCCTTGGTTTCTTTTCATCACCGGGTCCATTACTGCCTCCATCACTGTTTCTAGTTTGTTGTCACAGCCCACCGGCAAAAGCCTGTGCAGTCGTCCTTTCGTCAACTGTATCACCTCACTCACGCCTACGAGACGCCATTTGGGTCTTGTCCACACCGAACAATTGATATTAAGGTGATCAGTCTTAATATCTAAAGTCTAGTGCTTCGAATCTCCAAAGGTAATGCTCATGAACATTTATGCTATATATGTCAAGCAGACATCCTAAATAGGATGTACACACAGCCAAAGTATGCTCAGAAGCATAGTCAGTCCATTTCCCAGGCTCTACGGAAATGAACTGCTCTGATACCATAATGTAACACCCCACCACACAGAGTCTTATGCTTAAGTCATAAGGCTAAGGTGGCAAGGTATTACGACCTCTAAAAGTAAAAATGTATAAATATAAAATAATAATAGTTGAAAAAAATTCATATCGAGGAGCCTGTGAAGAAAAGTTGAAAACAAAAATCGTAATGCTCACGTAAACGGAAAACTTGCATACGAAGAAAACTAAGGTTCATAAACCAACCTTAACTCTTCCTTCCTTTGCACATATAACCAACCACAACAATCATACGAATTATAATACTAAAGCTTCCATCACCTTACTTTAGTCAATCACATATCAATACATACATAAACTCTTTACCAATAACTCATTAATCTAGTCACAATAATCACCATTAAACCATTACAATTCATATTCATTCACCTTCTCCACTTTACAAGCACCAATAAATCTTTAATTAGCATTCTAAATTCAGCATCAACAATTTAAACCAAAACTCAACATGTATCATGTATCATCAAACACTGATCAATTTACATGCTTGTACATTATATATTAAATACGAGAAACTAAAACCATACCTTGGCCGATTTTCTGAATAACCCGAGACACCACCAAAGCACCAAACACAGTCCCAGAAGGTCCAAAATCACCAACACACGTCACCCAAACTCCACCAAATTCCAAAGCTCACAATTCAAGCTCCAACATATACATATATACACCTAAATTTACATATATCACACATACAAACCCAAACTCAATACGCAATACACAAATTCAAGGAATTAACTAGGGCTAGTGATCCTTACTATATATGTGCTTCAATTAAGCCAAAACCTACCAATTCCTCAAGTTAATTTGATCCTAAAACATCAAATTAAATAAAATTTCAATACCCCAAAACATCAATATTTTCGAACTGAAGAAGAGAGAATAGGAGTTGGGAATATAAATTTTTCACCTTGAAAGGTATCGGGCTTTGTAGAGCCCATCACTGCGGATGCGTGGCCGCAAACAGTGCGACGATCAGAGCTCCGAATTGAAAGTTATGGCAAATTGAAATCAAAGCTAGGGTTTAGGGTTCTTATTTGCTCCCCCATACCCCCATTTCAGTGTGATTCCCTGTTCTTGAAGGGAGGAGTGGCTGAAAGCATGGTTTTATATAAGGTGGAGTAAGTGGGTTTGGGCCTTGGGCCCAATACGGGCCCGGTTCGGTCCGTTTAGCCCAATCTTGGCCAAATTCTTTGAAATTTGTTTCGAAATTCTTATTTTAATTTTCTCTATCATATTAAACCATAAAAATTACATTTCTAATTATCTTGATTGATAATTAATTTATTGGCTTAATCATTTACTAATTTCTCGGGTTTTACATCCTACCCCACTAACTCTCTCTCTCAGATTTATCTGACCTCTTGCCACTCTCCCAACATTAATTCAAACACTAATACATACTCTAGCCTCAGGTATAAGATCATAACTTAATCAAATTAAAGCCTAAGCTATACCCATTTATTTCATTTTTAACTTAGTCTAGTTCTTTTTCAACGACTACAAGTTTCCTTATCCTGTATATGTTCCACCTAATTCAATTTAAATCTCTAGTCCTTCTCAAGTATTTCAAACACTAATCAATTATCCAATCTTTTAGTCTAATTCAATTGTTATAACCTAAATGATGCACACTTTTTACTCCTTGCTCCTACGCCGATTCCTTAAGATACCCTCATATCCTAATACTCCTTTCTCACGTCACTACAATTCTAGAGCCACCAAATTCACCATGCTTCCACAGCATTACTCTTATTACAAGCCACTATGAACTTAATCGCTCATCTACTCTGTCAAAACATTCCTTGGGTCTCTTTATCCCTCTAACTAAGTGCTATTGAACTTTACTCCAGCTGCACGAGTTCTAATTCCTTGGTTTTTTTTCCTCACTGGGTCCATTACTGACTCCATCAATGTTTCATGTTTGTTTTCACAGCCCACCAGTAATAGCCTGTGCAGTCGTCCTATCATCAACCGTATCACCTCACTCGCACCCACGAGACGCCATTTGGGTCTTGTCCACACCGAACAATTGATATTAAGGTGATCAGTGTTAATATCTAAAGTCTAGTGCTTCAAATCTCCAAAGGTAATGCTCATGAATATTTATGTTATATATGCCAAGTAGGCATCCTAAATAAGATGTACACACAGCCAGAATATGCTCAGAAGCATAGTCAGTCCATTCCCTAGGCTATACGGGAACGAACTACTCTGATACCATAACGTAACACTCCACCACACAGAGTCTTATGCTTAAGTCATAAAGCTGAGGTGGAAAGGTATTACGACCTCTAAAAGTAAAAATGTATAAATATAAAATAATAATAGTCGAAAGAAATTTATATCGAGGAGCCTGTGAAGAAAAATTTAAAACAAAAATCGTATGCTCACGTAAACGGAAAACTTGCATACGAAGAAAACTAAGTTTCATAAACCAACCTCAACTCTTCCTTCCTTTGCACATATAACCAACCACAACAATCATACCAATTATAATTCTATAGCTTCCATCACCTTACTTTAGTCAATCACACATCAATACAAACATAAACTCTTTACCAATAATTCGTTACTCTAGTCACAATAATCACCATTAAACCACTACAATTCATATTCATTCACCTTCTCCACTTTACAAGCACCAATAAATCTTTAATTAGCATTCCAAATTCAGCATCAACAATTTAAACCAAAACTCAACATGTATCATGTATCATCACACACTAATCAATTTACATGCTTGTACATTCATCCTTATCTTATAGTCCACTAGTCTAAGTATTCACAGAGCATTATATACTAAATACGAGAAACCAAAACTTTACCTTGGCCAATTTTTCGAATAATCCGAGACACCACCAAAGCATCAAACACAGTCCCAAAAGGTCCAAAATCACCAATGCACATCACCCAAACTCCACCGAATTCCAAAGCTCACAATTCAAGCTCCAATATATACATATATACACCAAAATTTACATGTTTCACACATACATACCCAAACTCAATACCCAATACACAAATTCAAGGAATTAACTAGGGTTAGTTATTCTTACCGTATATGTGCTTCAATTAAGCCAAAACCTACCAATTCCTCAAGTCAATTTGATCCTAAAACATCAAATTAACCAAAATCTCAATACCCCAAAATCTCAACATTTTCGAACTAAAGAAGAGAGAATAGGAGCTGGGAATATGAATTTCTCACCTTGAAAGGTATCGGCTTTGTAGAGCTCATCACTACGGACGCGTGGCCGCAAACGGTTTGGTGATCAGAGTTCCAGATTAAAAGTTATGACAGATTGAAATCAAAGCAAGGGTTTAGGGTTCTTATTTGCTCCCCCATACCCCCGTTTCAGTGTGATTCCCTGTTCTTGAAGGGTGGAGTGGCTGAAAGCATGGTGTTATATAGGGTGGAGTAAGTGGGTTTTGGCCTTGGGCCTAATACGGGCCCGGTTCGGCCCGTTTGGCCCAATCTTGGCCAAATTCTTTGAAATTTGTGTCGAAATTCTTATTTTAATTTTCTCTATCATTTTAAACTATAAAAATTACATTTCTAATTATCTTGATTAATAATTATTTTATTGACTAATCATTTACTAATTTCTCGGGTTTTACATCCTATCCCCCTAACAAAAATTTTCGCTCTCTCAGATTTATCTAACCTCTTGCTACTCTCCCAACATTAATTCAAACACTAATACATATTCTAACCTCAAGTATAAGATCATAACTTAATCAAATTCAAGCCTAAGCTATACCCATTTGTTTCATTTTTAACTTAGTCTAGTTCTTTTTCAACGACAACAAGTTTCGTTATCCTGTATATTTTCCACCTAATTCAATTTAATTCTCCAGTCCTTCTCAAATATTTTAAACACTAATTAATTCTCCATTCTTTTACTCTAATTCAATCTATTATAACCTAAATGATGCACACTTTCTACTCCTTACTTCTACGTCGATTCCTTAAGACACCCTCGTATCCTAATACTCCTTTCTCACGTCACTACAATTCTAGAGCCACCAAATTCACCATGATTCTATAGCGTTACTCTGATTACAAGCCACTATGAACTTAATTGCTCGTCTACTCTGTCAAAACATTCCTTGGGTCTGTTTATCCCTCTAACTAAGCGCTATTGAACTTTACTCCAGCTGCACGAGTTCTAATCCCTTGGTTTCTTTTCCTTACCGGGTCCATTACTACCTCCATCCCTATTTCTAGTTTGTTGTCATAGCCCACCAGCAATAGCCTATGCAATCGTCCTATCGTCAACCGTATCACCTCACTCGCGCCCACGAGACGCCATTTATGTAAGAACCGCGACTAATTAACCGCCTAATTAGTTAATTAATATTGCCCAAATTAGATTCTGAGAATTTAGAATGAGAATTATGGGATTTAAACATGATTTTTGGATTCAGTAGGTTTTTTTGAGTCAGAAAATGTATTTTCTGCGAAAAACCGTAAAAAATTGCAAACCGACAGTCGAACCAGTTGAACCAGTTCATGTCTGCCCAGTACAGTGCAAGAAAAAGTGAAGACAGTCAAAAACCCTAGAAAAATATTAGAAATAGAAAACCGGGCATTAATTTTAAAGGTTTGGCCCAAAGTTGGGCCAAACGGGCTAAAAATGCTAACGGGTTGGACCGGGCCCAAGTTGGGTCCAAGGCCAACATATATAAACCCTCATTAAAGACCCATTTCAGCATAACACACTCAAAACACAACACACCCAGCTGAAAGGGAAGAGGGTGAAGAGAAGAGAAAACACTATTCATTTTCAACTTCTCAAGCTCATATCTTGAGCTACGGAGCTCCAATCGCCGCACCGTTTACGGCTACGTGTTCCTTGCGAAGAGCTCTGCAAAACCCACCCAAGAAACTGGTAAGAAAACCACGAAATCTTCTCAGTCTTCTCTCCAAAATTTCGAATCCTAGGGTTTTTGATTAAGTAAGATTTTGTGATTTTGGGTGTTTAGGTACACTCTAACTCTTGCTTAGCCTTGAATTTTGGCTTCCAAAATTGTTGAGAAAGGTAAGAGGTTTTGAACTCTTGTAAAATTTTGATTATGATGAGTCCTAGGTTGATTAGTGATTATTTGTGTGTATATAGCTTGATTATTGTGAGTTTGGAAGCTATTGGAACTTGTTGGTGCTTGTTGGAGTGGAATTGGAGGCTTGCTTGTGGTTGAAAGCTTGAGTTGAGCTCAATTTTGGTTTTTTAACATATTGGGAATCGTCCAAGGTATGGTTTCGGTTTTCTCTTTGTAATATATAATATTCATGGACACTTAGGCTAGTGACCCATCGGATAGGTTGGAATTTATGTGGTTGTTGATGATGGTTGGTTGATAATGTATGATGAATTGATATTGTTATGTTAATAAATAATGATGTTGAGGTATGATGTTAATAACTTTAAATGAATGAATATTGTTGACTATTGATATAAAGCATGAATGGGGTTGATAATGAGAATTGATAGTGATAGAATGATGATTGGTTAATGTGTTGGTGGAGGATTAATTTTAATGTTATATGTATTTGATGTTGATGATTGAGGGTAGTGAAATGTGATGGAAAAGTTGTATGAATGGTGAATTGTGAACCAAGAGGGTATATTATGCTCTAAATTGGAGTTTGGTATTGTTTTGGTTGGATATAGTTTGAGAATTTGGAAAAATTGAGTACTTGTGGAATTGTGGTAAAAAAATGGATTTTGGTAAACTTTGACTAATCATAACTTATGCCTCAGTTTCAAAATTTGTTAAAATTGGTTTAGAATTAAAATTCATTGAAAACTCTTCAAATTGATATAAAGTTTGTGAAATTTAGATTTGTGTAGAGGAAGTTATGATCTTTCAAAGTTTGGTGTCAAAATCTGAAATTCTGTAAAGTTGCAGAATTTTGTGATTTCTGGTATGTGCGCACACACAGTCTTGTGCGCACGCACACCCCTGCAAAATTTTAAACATGTGCGCATGCACAGCCTTGTGCGTACGCACACCCAGGGGGAGGCTTCCTGTTTAGAGCGCTAGCACAGCTTGTGCGCGCACATAACCAATGGGGTTTTACAATCTGTGTGCACGCACACGTTGGGAAGGGCAGTCTGTTGAGCGGGCTAGCACACCTTGTGTGAGCGAACATTATTGCAAACTTTTGTACCTGTGTGTACGCACACCTCTATGCATACGCACACGTTTTGAAATTTTCTCTGGGCGTGCGCACGCACACCTTTGTGCGTACGCACATGCCCTGTTTTTCAAACTTAAACCTTGTTTTCAACTATTTCACCTTCCCAACAAACTTGTAAGCTTCTGTGACACCATTTTAAGACTCTTGGGCTTATTTTTGGGCATTGAAACATGGGAAAAGTCTTAGGAGAATTTATTTGGTATTTCTTTGAAAAGTTAGAAAACAGAGGCTTAAGTTTCGGGTGTACTGAGGATGGGTTTGGTGGATTGAGAAGGGCGAAAGATGTATGAATTGAGAAAGTGACGAACTAATGAGTTTGAAATGGAAATGTTAAATTGACAGTGGTTGAAATGAGTCGAGGACTCGTAATGAGATGATGGATCCATGAGATATTGAAAATATTTTCTGAAAACCACTGATGTATCTTTTATATTGAGATTGTTGAGACGCTATGCGCACGGCAGGGACGGTGGTTAATCTCGCTTGTCGAGATAGCGGCGGCGGCGTAAGGACGGTGGTTAATCCTGCTTACGTTGAGATGTGAAGTCTGTGGTAAGAGTATCCCGCTCACATCCCTTCGGATCAATAGAGTGTGCAAGCACAAAATACTGGACGGTGATCCGAGCACCATATCTCGGGGATTCCCAAATGATGATTCCGAAGGGCGACATCTCCATGGAGGTGTGTCGGGTTGGCAGTTGAACCGACAATCTGATATCACAGCCAATAGGATAGACATTCATCATGTGCATTTTCTATTTGTTTGTTTGCTTTGCCGACTTATAATTGTATGCCTAATTGAATAACATGCCTAGTTGCTTACTTGAATTACATGCCGTATATGCTTCTACCTGTGTTTTACTTGCATTGAAGTTATCTATAATTTTCTACTGAGATTGAGGAGGTTCGGAAGGCGGTGGCGATGGGATCGCATGGAGGATATGTTGGTGAAGGCTGTAGGACAGCGGAGACTGTTAGACTAGAAAATCCTTTAAGTTAGATTAACCATTTTATATGCTAAGGTTTTAAGTTATGTTAAGGTTTTATATATATGCTTCACTGTTATAGTATAATTTAAGATGAATCTTGTGATGGATAGGAAGTCTAGAATTGCCTTTGGCGTTCCGGGTCTTATATCTTACATCACTGGACACTGTTACCATACTGAGAACCTCCGGTTCTCATACCATATTCTGTTGTTGTTTTTTAGATGCAGGTCGCAACCCACCTCGGTGAATTGCTTTGGATGGTGACAGAAGCGGAGGATCATGATACTTTTTGGAGTCTTTTGAGTTATTTTGTTTATATATCTCTCACTTTTGTATTTTGCTTTTACCTAGAGGCTTGTATTGAGAGAGAAAATTTTGTATAAGCTATTTTAAACTTCAGATTTCATTTTGTCTGTAAATATGGCTAGCCGGTTTAAACTCCGTGAGCCGTGGCTAGATTATTATGATATTATACTCCTATCTTTGTTATATTATATTTGTTTCTTGCGATTTAAGTTAGTAGCTTTGTTAGTACGTTTTCCACTTTTTAAATCTTGTTTTTGAGCTATATCATTCATCGGGCTTCTAGATTATATTATTTCTTCTATATATTATATGTATGAGCTTAGAACTGTCGTAATCCTTGATTAACATTTGCTTTACGACGTGAGGTAAAGCTTAGGCTAATTAGGGTATTATAGTTTGGGTCTTATACACACTGAACAATTGATATTAAGGTGATCAGTCTTAATATCTAAAGTCTAGTGCTTCGAATCTCCAAAGGTAATGCTCATGAACATTTATGCTATATATGTCAAGCAGACATCCTAAATAGGATGTAGACACAGCCAGAGTATGCTCAAAAGCATAGTCAGTCCATTCCCCAAGCTCTACGGGAATGAACTACTCTGATACCATAATGTAACACCCCACCACACATAGTCTTATGCTTAAGTCATAAAGTTGAGGTGGCAAGTTATTACGACCTCTAAAATTAAAAATGTATAAATATAAAATAATAATAGTCGAAAGGAATTCATATCGAGGAGCCTGTGAAGAAAATTTTAAAACAAAAATCATAATGCTCACATAAACGGAAAACTTGCATACGAAGAAAACTAAGGTTCATAAACCAACCTTAACTCTTCCTTCCTTTGCACATATAACCAACCACAACAATCATACCAATTATAATAATAAAGCTTCCATCACCTTACTTTAGTCAATCACACCTCAATACATACAAAAACTCTTTACCAATAACTCATTACTCTAGTCACAATAATCACCATTAAACCACTACAATTTATATTCATTCACCTTCTCGACTTTACTAGCACCAATAAATCTTTAATTAGCATTTCAAATTCAGCATCAACAATTTAAACCAAAACTCAACATGTATCATCAAACGCTAATCAATTTACATGCTTGTACATTCATCCCTATCTTATAGTCCACTAGCCTAAGTCTTCACAGAACATTATATATTAAATACGAGAAACCAAAACCATACCTTGGCCGATTTTCTGAATAACCCGAGACACCACCAAGGCACGAAACACAATCCCAGAAGGTCCAAAATCACCAATGCACGTCAGTCAAACTCCACCGAATTCCAAAGCTCACAATTCAAGCTCCAACATATACATATATACACCTAAATTTACATATATCACCCATACATACCCAAACTCAATAATGTAACACTCTAATACTCAAATCCTTATGCTCGAGTCATAAGTCAATGATAAAAAAGTGGTACGACTCTCAAGGTGGATTTTTAATACATAGTTTATAAGTATAATTAAAAGGAGTATTAATCAATAAGCCTGAAAAGGAGTAAAAATAAAATTTCCGAAATCGTAACACTCTCGTATTGACAACTAAAAGATAAAGCGTGGATTCGAAAATGATATACAGATAAAGGCATTAAGGAGAATAAGAGAAGGACGTTATATAGTTATATAACATAAGTAAATAGCCACTAGTCGCAACCCGCGAAGTTTAAGCCGGCTAGGATACAGTATGAAAGTAGTTGACAAAAGTATCTCCTAATCTCTCCCAAAAGAAAAATAAGAGCCTCAATAAGCAAGTTCAAAGAGTTCAATACATAATGTAAGCTTTTCAAAATAAAGGTGTAGAGATCCTAAGCAAAATATAAAGTAGAGAATATAAAGATCTTTGCCTTCTCTCGGATGAACCACAGCTCACTTCTGAGCACTTGGACCTGTATCTAAAAAATAAGAGATATATATGGAATGAGAACCCCCGACCCATGGGTTCTCAGTACAGTAAAAGTGCCAAATAAATATAATGCATTGTAATAAAAACTCACTAAGCATCCTAAACTTCCTTTTACCAAATATTCATCATATGTTCTCGCTAATCCATAAATAGGCAACTGTTATAAGGGAATTGCTAAATCTGATTCATATTCCTCATGCTTCCCAACTTTCTAACTCTCCGACAATTCACAATCAGAATTATAAACGAAACCATCCCCAGCCATTCTGTCTCAGTAATTCTATACCATTACCTCATATTCTCACCTGGAGCAAGTGAAATCACTTTACTGCGTCTACCCAGGGAACTCAAATTATCTCATTCTCTACCTGGAGCAAGTGAAATCACTTCACTGCGTCTACCCAGGGAGCTCAATTACCTCATTCAATAATCATCATCATTATTCAATTACATCATCAACTCATCTCATCAAGAACAGCCCTCAGCGTCAACCGACACTAGCATGAGGGAGCTCTCAGTTGTACAAACACAAGCAAGATAGGCAAGTAATACACAATAAGGTACAAGTAAAACAAGTAGCACATAATCAGGTAACATAGCATATATGATATAGCAATCCAAAATAAATACGCAAACCCAAACAATTCAAACATATGCAAATGATGTATGCAGGTCCTACGGCTGATGATATCATATGTCGGTTATATAGCCAACCCGACACATCCTGATAGCTAACCATTGGACTGTCCCCCTGTCGCACATCCCCTACTTGAGTGATTCTCAAAGATTAACATATGTAACACCCTCACTGGTGTTTATCCACGGGGGCGAGCTCGTCCGGAAATTTCACAGTATCCGGCCACACTTACGACATGGGGTCAACAGAATCTCGGATCTCAACCTGGAGCAAGTGGAGCCGACCCACTGCATCTACCCAAGAAAATCCAAAACTCATATAATTTCACAAATCTCAAATCAACCTCGACTGGGAGCAAGTGGGGGCTAACCATTACATCTACCCCAGGAGTTGCAAACCAAACCCGGAGCAAGTGGAATCAATGCTACTGCATCTACCCAGGCAGGTATATCTCACCACGTCCCGGAGCAAGTGGAATCACCCCACTGCATCTACCCAGGAAGGTGTTTAAAAGCTCAACCTGTAGCGAGTAGAATCACCACTACTGCCGCTACTACCCAGGCGTCACAATCTCTGACCTGGAGCAAGTGGGAAGAACTACAACCCTTGCTACTACCCAGGCATCACAATCTCTGACCTGGAGCAAGTAGGATGAACTACAACCCTTGCTACTACCCAGGCATCTCAAACATACATTCATTCAAAACTCCATCGTTAAACTCATTTATCATAATCCTCCTTCTCCATCTCATACCCGGAGTTAGTGGATAACACTACTGCCTACTACCCTGGGTCACACATCACATTCAACATTTCCCATCATTATTCATTTACCACATCTAACCATTAATCATATACATATACATACCCAGCCATAATTCAATTCTTATCACAGCCATTCGACTCATACTATACACAGCACTTCTACCATCATCCTCAGCAACTCATACAATCATCATTACTCATCATTCATCATTGATTCTCAGTTTACTTCATCCATAAGTTACCATATGTCCTAGCTTCTTTTCATTACTAGACATATTATAAAAATTTGGGACTTAAAGGATGAAGATGGAGGCTTAGAAGTCTGAAATTCGGCTTTAAGAACTCAACAATCAATTTTTTTTTGCTGAAAATGGGGTCACGCGTGCGCGTCGCCCATGCGCACGCGTGGGAGGAGAAAAAGTAGAGTGACGCGTGAGCGTCACCCATGCGCACACGTGGGAAGTAGAGAGGTAGCGCGACGCATGCGCGTCAGTCACGCATATGCGTGTGCGTTTTGTGCTCCTCACACAAAACCAGCACAGTACCAGCGCAACTCTCTGGATTTTCTACTGAACACTTGCACCAATACAGCGACGCGTACGCGTCGGCCAGGCGCACGCGTGAGAGAGTAAAAATCATGAGTGACGCGTGCAGAATTTCATTTTCAAACCTCAAACTTCCGCCAAACATAACTTTTTTCAAATAAATTCCTTTTTCAACTATTTCTGAACCGTTGGAAAGATTGTTGAATAAACTTTCATAAAAAATCAATTTTGAAGAATTCCTGACTCTGAGGACCAAGTTACGGACAACCGAATTGGTCAAAAATCAATTTTTACCCAACCACATTCACATAATTACACTCAACCAAAACCAAACCTTCCTCATCTACACAATTTCACCCAAAACTATCAAATTCCACACCTTAATTCCTCAAACCTTATTATTCAATAATCAAACCAATTATTCACACATTCAATATCTAAAATCCATCCAATCTCTTATATCATCACACGATGCACACATCAACTTACCTTCCTTAACTCTTCCCGGCCTCCGACCCAAATTTACAATTTTAAATGCATATTCCACAAACCAATATTCACTATCCAATTCATCAAATTCTCCACACACCAAACATACAAATTCACACAATTCTCAACCCAATCATTAATTTACATTACATATCAACTATGTATATTAGTACCAACCATTTACACAATCCAAACTTAACCCTAGGGGCATCTAACCTAGGAATTCTCATCACACCACACGGTACTTAAATGAAACTTAAACCGTACCTCTTGTAGTCAAAATAATTAAGCTTCTTCTTGGAAGTCTCCACCAACCCTTAGCTCCAAGCCTCACCAAAGCTCCACAAGAAACACCAACCTCCCAATTGTACACCAAAATCAACCAATACTCTAACATAACCAATTTCACACTTACAATCAACCTAGGGTTCATGAAAATAATAAATCACAAGGGTTTGAGCACTTCTTACCTTAGCCCATATAAAATAGGGATAGAACTCACTTAGAATCTATGTTAGAATATCCCTAAACAACCAAAATTACAAGATTTTAACACTAACTACTCAAAAACGCGTAACAGTAGAAAATTTCAAAAAATGGGCAGAGGTAAATGGAATACTCACCACAATAATTAGATATAATCGAAGAGAATGAGAAGAGCAACGCATGGCCATAAACGGCTCGTCAATCGGAGTTCCGGATCAAAAGTTATGATGATTTGAAGTTTGATGGAGTTAGGATTTTCTCTCTTCTTCCTCTCCTCTCCATTTCAGCGCCCTCTCTCTCATTCTCTAGGGTAAATGAGCTAAAATGCTCATAACTAATATTTATATATGTTGGGTCTTGGGTCCACTTGGACCCGGTTCACTTATTTTAGTCCGTTGGCCCAATTTTGGGCCAAAACCTTTAACATTAGAGCTTTAAATCGTATTTTAAGTATTTCTAGCCTCCCAAATTATAAATTCTTATTTTTTAAAATTATTCACTTCTAATTAATTTTTTCAACCACAATACCAGACAGACCGCAGCCGGTACTGCCGGTCAAATTTCCAATGCGCATATTTTTATTCAGAAAACAATGTTTTCCGACTCAGAAAAATTCACTGAGTCCAAATATCATATTTAAATTATCAAATTTCAATTGCTAAATTTTCTAACCATATTCGCTCCTATTTAATTATTTAATTAATTACGATTTGACCGGATTTTACATTCTACCCACCTAACAGAAATTTTTGCCCTCGAAAATTCCATCCGCCACCACGAGTACGTGAGCGTAGTCTGCCTCTATATCCAACGCATAGTAGTCCCAAGGTCTTTTTACTCAGCGCACTTCCGTTGCCGCGCTCTGATTCCTTTATCTCCGAGGATCTCGATCATTCATCCAATGCCGACCAACGGCCTCATTCATTACTTTCATCATCTCACCAACTCACATTGTAAGAACCGGCTTAATCACTTTAGTAAAAATAATAATTTTTAAGTGTCCGAAATAGATTCAAATTTAGAAGTTTTAATTTGGTTTCAATGAATTTTACTGAGTTGGAAAACGTATCTTTTTCGAAAAATTTTTGTAAAAAATGCATACTGGTGCTTAAGTTAGCAGTGCCGGCTCTAGTCTGTCTAGTATCACGTATTTTGGAAAATAAGATTTTGAAAGTTGATTTATTATTTCGAAGGGATAAAAAATAATTTAGAATCGAAAATCGGGCTCTAATCTTAAAGGTTTTGGCACAAAGTGGGCCAAACGGACCAAAAACACTTAGTGGGTTGGATCGGGTCCAAGTGGACCTAAGTGCAACATATATATGCCCTAACTAATGAGCTTTGAACTCATTTTCTAGCCCAAAGAGAGAGAGAGGCGCGGTTTGAGAGAATAGAGGAGAAGAGGTAATGTTACTATTCATCATCACCTTCCGGGAGCCATAACATGAGCTACGGAACTCCGATTGCGGCCACGCGAAGCTCTTGTCGGGCTTTTCATTTTTATCTAAGAAAAATGGTAAGAACTTGAATCTCACACTCCAGTTTCCTGCCCTTGTTTCTGTGCATTTTTTGTTATGATTTTTTAGTAGATTTTGTGGTTTTGGTTGTTTAGGTGATCTCTAGTAGCGGGTAATTGTTGGAAATTGCTCCAATCCTCTTTGGAAAAGTTAAAGTTGCTCATAAACCCTTGTGTTGTTGTATGTTGTGGTTTCTAGGTTTTGATTTTGGTGATATATGTGTTGTTAGTTTGAGCTTTGGTGCTTTTTGGAGTTGTCTTGGCTTTTGGTGGTTTCGTGCGTGGAGGATAATCAACCAAGGTATGGTTTCGGTTTTCTTTATGTAATATGTAATATTTCTGGACACTTAGGCTAGTCAACCTTAAGATAGGGTTGAATGTTTGGGTGTATGTTTAATTGTATATAAAATTGATGTTTGATGATAAGTTGTATGGAGGTGGATGAAGAATGTTGTCATTTATTTGTTGTTGATGAGGGATTGATGATATTGATGATGTTGATTGAGGTTGATGAGTGTG